>NW_016807423.1:3592860-3602469 GCF_001698545.2 Rhinopithecus bieti | reverse complement strand
TTTTTTTTTTTTTTTTTTTTTTGAGAAGGAGTCTCGCTCTGTCACCCAGGCTGGAGTGCAGTGGCCAGATCTCAGCTCACTGCAAACTCCGCTTCCCGGGTTTACGCCATTCTCCTGCCTCAGCCTCCCGAGTAGCTGGGACTACAGGCGCCCGCCACCTCGCCCGGCTAGTTTTTTGTATTTTTTTAGTAGAGACGGGGTTTCACCGTGTTAGCCAGGATGGTCTCGATCTCCTGACCTCGTGATCCGCCCGCCTCGGCCTCCCAAAGTGCTGGGATTACAGGCTTGAGCCACCGCGCCCGGCCGGCCCTGACTCTTTTTCAAGTCTTTTTCTAGAGATGTGCATCACAGTGTTTGCCCGTTCACGCCGTTTGTCTTTTGCAAGGGAAACGGCACCATTGAGCAGCTATGGGTGAGCTGTCCCCTCTTAGCCTTAGTCCCAGCTGATTGGACCAGGGAGGTCATCTGATCCCAGGACAGCCAATCCATAGACTGGTCAAAGACCTCTTACTTGCGTCGTTTGGAAAAATAATCTGACCAATCAAGAGTTCAAACAAAGAAATGCTGAGAGTCAACAGGTGGTGGTGCCAGAACGTGACTGGGCTGTAGAAACGAAATAAGACAGAGTCCTATGGTAAAGAAAAGCTAGAGCCTCCTTTCCAGGAGGGGAACCAAGTCCTGTGAATAGAGATAGCACAGTGAGAAGCCCATGTCGTCCCAGGGGTGCCCAAACCCATAGCTGCTCCCAGGTCTGTGCACTTAAGGCTGGGATGCTTAGACTTTCCTGGGTTTCTTTGTGTAGCCTCTTAATGTTTCTTGAGATAATTTGAATGATTTTACTTTCATCTACAATAACCCACTTGATTGGGCAGGTTCTTAGGGGTAGAATTACATGGTCAAAAATAGGAACATATCTAAGTTATTGATGTCTTAAATTTCCTTTGAAAAATATAAATCTATATCCCAACAGTTCATGAGTAAACGTCATCTTGATCTATCGTCTGTGCTAACTTTGACAGAAAAGCTGAAAGTACAACATTAGGAACACCCAGCTTCTACTGATTGTTCTGTCAACACTCAACTCCATCTCAAATGAGGCGAACTCAGACACCAGGGATCCAGCCTGATCCTGTGGTGAACCCAAATGCTTAGAAGGTTCCGTTTCTTCAGCTCTGCCTCAAAGAACAGACTGCTGCCAACTGACACTGATCACCTGATTTCTTGCTCATTTGCAACTGGTTTTATACTAGGACCTTTGCCTTGTCTTGGAATGTGTTTCTTGGGTATCGTCCTGTCAAGATCTCACTAAGCTTAACATTGTAATCAATCCCAACTTTAGTGTGTGTGCAATCCAAAATCGACAATGCAGAGTAACATCCAGAGGAAGTAATTCCTTTATTACCACCTCACTGTTGATCTCTGAGTATGCAAATTCCATTTATGATGTTGAAAGCACCACCATCTGCTGAGCTCTGCGTCAGAAACAAAATGTGTCCAACTCCCAATGGTCCACCCCTTTTTTCCTTGGACATCCCTTAGGGCAGTAAAGATTATGTATAAACTAGACATACATGACTCACTTTCCCCTTAATTCCCTTACAACACCTTCACATAATATGCCCAAATAAATATATAAGGAGTGCAATGTCCATGAAAATTATTTGCTTTATTCACCTTTAGCTATGTCTTATCCCACCTTGCAACACAGGCATGAGACTAAGTTATCACAAGTTTGGATTATTTGCATTTGCCTTTTTTTTCCAGCTTTATTGTACTTCACAGATATGTATTTAACTTTTAACCAAATAATTTGCACAGGTGTGGTATTAAAGTAACAACAATTTGTAAATAGTTGCATGGATAATGGCAAAAACTTTAGTACAGAGTTCAGAGTCTCATTTGATCACTGGATAGCATTTGGCAATGCAGTATAACATATTACAACTCATGTGAAATGCAAATCAAAACCTCAATGAAATTCTATTTTATGCCTTCCAGATTGGCAAAAATAAAAAAGACATTATCAAATATTGGATAGGATTTGGAACAACTGCTGATAGGAGTGTAAATCACTATAACCTCCTTGGAAAACAATTTGGCATTGTCTCTTAAAGCTGATATGCCTTTGATCCAACAGTTCCTTTCCCAGGTGTATCCCCTGAAGAAAGTTTTGCACAAGTGTACCAGGAAAAAAGTAAAGTGATGTTCACAGCAGAACTATTTATGTAGCAAAAAGATGGAACTAACTCAAATGTCCATCCATACATACATAGATGAGTTGTGTAATAGTATAGTCATACCATGTTGTACCAGAGAAAGCTGGTGGCTCAAATGATAAAACTGAATTTGTTCTTGTGTTAGGACAATATATGAAGAGCTTAGTGAAGTTTAATTGGAACTGAAAAACATCATTATGAAAGCATCAAGTGGATACATCTCAGAAACATAATCTCTAGAGGAAGAAGCAAATCACGGAGAAATACACACAGTGTGATTCCATTGATAAAAAGTCAAAGGCAGGGAAAACCAACAGTATCTTGTGCAGGAATATGGATATCTCTGGTAAAACAATGAAGAAGAAGTGAATAATTATCACAAAATTCAGCATAATGGTGACGACCTCTAGAGGAGGACGGAAGAAGGTAGCATTGGAGCCTGTGAAAGCATTAGTTGTCCTTTCTCTTACCTTGGATAGCACATTCATGTATGTTAATTTTACTACTCTTCTTTACAGTTAACATATATTTTATAAATATCATTTTATATCTGTTTTATATTTAATAAAAACACATTTTTAAAACCTGTATGCATTACTGCCGTCTGTTAGCACATTTGATATTAACATCCTCATTGTGGTATCATAATCTCAAGATTTTTCTACAGGTTCAACTTGTTTGTATTGTTTGTCTGGTTTGAATTATAATGATCACTTCTTAGACTCAACTTGTCACTGCTCAGTATAGTGATCTTTTACTGTATTATCTGCCCAGAACCTATGGCAGGCAGCCTGTAAAATGGTTCCCAATGGGTCAGAGCGGGTGGCTCACACCTGTAATCCCAGCACTTTGGGAGGCTGAGGCGGGAGAATAACTTGAGCCCAGGAGTTTGAGACCAGCCTTAGCAACCTAGTGAAACCCCATCTCGACAAAAATATAAAAATTGGCCAAGCATGGTGGCATGTGTGTGTAGTCCCAGCTATTCCAGAGGCTGAGGTGGGAAGATCGCGTGAGTCTGGGGGATCCAGGCTGCAGTGAGCCATAATTGCACCACTGTAGTCCAGCCTGGGTGACAGAGCAAAACCCTGTCACAAAAAAATAATAAAATAAAATAAAATAAAATCGATAGACCATTAGCAAGATTAACCAGGAAGAGTGAAAATCCAAATAACCTAACTAAGAAACAAAACAGGAAATATTACAACTGACACCACAGAAATACAAAAGATCATTAAAGGCAACTATGAACATCTTTATGCACATAAACTAGAAAACCTAGAAGTGGATAAATTCCTGGAAAAACACAACCCTCGTAGCTTAAATCAGGAAGAATTAGATACTCTGAACAGAGCAATCAGCAAGACTGAAATGGTAATTTAAAAATTACCAACAAAATAAAGTCCAGGACCAGACGGATTCACAGCAGAATTCTACCAGACATTCCAAGAATTGGTGCCAATCCTTTTGACACTATTCCACAAGACAGAGAAAGAAGGAACCCTCCCTAATTCATTCTATGAAGGCAGCATCACCCTAATACCAAAACCAGGAAAGGACACAACTAAAAAAGAAAACTACAGATGAATATCCTTGTGAACATAGATGCTAAAATCCTTAACAAAATGCTAGTTAACCGAATCCAACAACATATCAAAAAGGTAATCCACCACGGTCAAGTGGGTTTCATTCCAGGGATGCAGGGATGGTTTAACATAGGTAAGTCAATAAATGTGATACATCACATAAACGAGAATTAAAAGCAAAAATCACACGATCATCTCAACAGATGCAGAAAAAGCATTCGACAAAATCCAGCATCCCTTTATGATTAAAACCCTCAGCAAAATTGGCATATGAGGGACATACTTTAATGTAATAAAAGCCATCTATGACAAACCCACAGCCAACATAATACTGAATGGGGAAAAGTTGAAAGCATTCCCTCTGAGAATGGAAACAAGACAAGGCTGCCCATTCTCACCACTCCTCTTCGGCATGGTCCTGGAAGTCCTAGCCAGAACAATCAGACAAGAGAAAAAAATAAAGGGCCGGGCGCGGTGGCTCACGCCTGTAATCCCAGCACTTTGGGAGGCCGAGGTGGGCGGATCACGAGGTCAAGAAATCGAGACCATCCTGGCAAAAACGGTGAAACCCCGTCTCTATTAAAAATACAAAAAATTAGCTGGACGTGGTGGCGGGCGCCTGTAGTCCCAGCTACTCGGGAGGCTGAGGCAGGAGAATGGCGTGAACCCGGGAGGCAGAGCTTGCAGTGAGCCGAGATCGCGCCACTGCACTCCAGCCTGGGCGACAGAGACTCCGTCTCAAAAAAAAAAAAAAAAAAAAGAAAAGAAAAGAAATAAAGAGCATCCACATTGGTAAAGAGGGAGTCAAACTGTCCCTGTTTGCTAACAATATGATTATTTACCTTGAAAACCCTAAGGACTCCTCCAGAAAGCTCCTAGAACTGATTAAATAATTCAGCAAAGTTTCCGGATTCAAGATTAATGTACACAAATCAGTAGCTCTTCTGTACACCAACAGTGACCAAGCAGAGAATCAAATCAAGAATTCAACCCCTTTTTACAAACGCTGGAAAAAAAAAAAAAGAAAAGAAAACTTAGGAATATACCTAACAAAGGAGTTCAAAGACCTCTACAAGGAAAACTACAAAACACTGCTGAAAGAAATTATAGACAACACAAACACATGGAAACACATTTCATGTTCATGGATGGATAGAATCAATATTGTGAAAATGATCATACTGTCAGCTGGACGTGGTGGCTCACGCCTATAATCCCAACACTTTGGGAGGCCAAGGAGGGCAGATCACTTAAGGTCAGGAGTTTGAGACCAGCCTGGCCAATATGGTGAAACTCCGTCTCTACTCAAAATACAAAAATTAGCTGAACGTGGTGGTGCATGCCTGTAGCCCCAGGTACTAGGGAGGCTGAGGCAGGAGAATAGCTTGAACCTGGGAGGCAAAGGTTGCAGTGAGCTGAGATCATGCCACTGCAGTCCAGCCTGGACGACAGAGCAAGACTCCGTCTCAAAAAAAAAAAAAGAAAAAGAAAAAAAGAAAATGACTATACTGCCAAAAGCAATCTACAGATTCAATGCAATCCCCATCAAAATACCACTATCATTCTTAACAGAGTTAGAAAAAACAATTCTAAAATTCATATGGAACCAAAAAAGAGCCCGCCCGCATAACCAAAGCACGATTAAGCAAAAAGAAAAATTCTGGAGGCATCACACTACCTTATTTCAAACTATACTTTAAGGCCACAGTCATCAAAATGGCATGGTACTGGTGTAAAAATAGACATATAGACCAATGGAATAGAATAGAGAACCCAGAAATAAACCCAAACACTTACATCCAACTGATCTTTGACAAAGCAAATAAAAACATAAACTGGGGAAAGGACACCCTTTTCAACAAATGGTGCTGGGATAATTGGCTAGCCACACGTAGGAGAATGAAACTGGATCCTCATCTCTCACCTTATTACAAAAATCAACTCAAGATGGATTAAGGACTTAAACCTAAGACCTGAAACTATAAAAACTCTAGAAGATAACATTGGAAAAACCCTTCTAGATGTTGACTTAGGCAAGGATTTCATGACCAAGAACCCAAAAGCCAATGCAATAAAAACAAAGATTAATAGCTGAGATCTAATTAAACTAAAGAGCTTTTGCATGGCAAAAGGAACAGTCAGCAGAGTAAACAGACAACCCACAGAGTGGGAGAAAATCTTTACAGTCTGTACATCTGATAAAGGACTAATATCCAGAATCTACAACAAACTCAATCAAATCAGTAAGAAAAAAAAATCCCATCAAAAAGTAGGCTAAGGACATTAATAAACAATTCTCAAAAGAAGATACACAAATGACCAACAAATATATGAAAAAATGCTCAACATTACCAATGATAAGGGAAATGCAAATCAAAACCACAATGTGATACCACCTTACTCCTGCAAGAATGGCCATAATCAAAAAATCAAAAAACAGTAGATGTTGGCATGGATGCCGTGAACAAGGAACACTTCTACACTGCTGGTAGAATGTAAACTAGTACAACCACAATGGAAAACAGTGTGGAGATTCCATAAAGAACTAAAAGTAGAACTACCATTTGATCCGGGAGTCCCACTACTGGGTATCTACCCAGAGGAAAAGAAATTATTATTCGAAAAAGATACTGGCACACACATGTTTATAGTAGCACAATTCACAATTGCAAAATCGTGGAACCAACCCAAATGCCCATTAATCAACAAACGGATAAAGAAACTGTGATACATATATTATATATAGTATTATATAGTATTTATGTCAATAATATATATTATATTATATATTATATATATATGGTGGAATATTACTCAGCCATAAAAAAGAATGAAGTAATAACATTTGCAATGACCTGGATGAGATTGGAGACTTATTCTAAGTGGAATAACTCAGGAATGGAAAACCAAACATTGTATGTTCTCACTGATATGTGGGAGCTAAGTTATGAGGATGCAAACGCATAAGAATGATACAATGGACTTTGGGGACTTGGGGGGAAGAGTGGGAGGAGGTGAGGGATAAAGGACTACAAATAGGGTGTGGCATATACTACTCACAAATCACCACTAAAGAGTTTAGTCATGTAACCAAATACCACCCGTCCCCAATAACTTATGAAAATTTTTTAAAATTAAAATTAGCCAGGCGCAGTGGCTCACACCTGTAATCCCAACATTTTGGGAAGCCGAGGCGGGTGGATCACTTGAGGTCAGGAGTTCAAGATCTGCCTGGCCAACATGGGGAAACCCCATTTCTACTAAACATACAGAAATTAGCTGGGCATGATGGTGCATGCCTGTAATCTCAGCTACTCGGGAGACTGCAGCAGGACAATTGATTGAACCTGGGAGGTGGAGGTGTAGTGAGCAGAGATTGCGCCTCTGTACTCCAGCCTGGGTGACAGAGTGAGACTCCATCTCAAAAAATAAATAAATAAAACAAACAAAAGTGGTTCCTTCTATCTCTGTCTCCTGGTATTCATGCCCCATGTACCCCTTTCCCTTGTTTGTGAGCTGGACCTAGCAACTCACTTCAAACAAACAGAATATTGCAGAAGTGGTGTGATGTCATCTCAGAGATTACATTGCAAAAGGCTGTGGGTTCTGTCTTGGCTCCTTTCACTCTTTCACTCACTTGCTCTGAGGAAAACCCACTGCCATGTTGTGAGCTGCCCTGTGGAAACACCTATGTGTCAAGGAACTGATGTTCTTGCTGTTACGGACTGAGTGTTTGCGTTTCCCCAAAATTCATGTGTTGAAGTCCTAACCACTAATGTGATGGCATTTAGGAATGAGGCCTTTGGGAGGTGACTAGGTCTAGATAAGGTCATGGGAGTGGGATCCCATGATGGGATAAGTGTCCTTGTAAAAGAGGAAGAGAAACCAGAGTTTGCTCCCCACCCCTCTCTCTCTCTCTCTCTCTCTCTCTCTCTCTCTCTCTCTCTCTCTNCTAATTAAACTAAAGAGCTTTTGCATGGCAAAAGGAACAGTCAGCAGAGTAAACAGACAACCCACAGAGTGGGAGAAAATCTTTACAGTCTGTACATCTGATAAAGGACTAATATCCAGAATCTACAACAAACTCAATCAAATCAGTAAGAAAAAAAAATCCCATCAAAAGTAGGCTAAGGACATTAATAAACAATTCTCAAAAGAAGATACACAAATGACCAACAAATATATGAAAAAATGCTCAACATTACCAATGATAAGGGAAATGCAAATCAAAACCACAATGTGATACCACCTTACTCCTGCAAGAATGGCCATAATCAAAAAATCAAAAAACAGTAGATGTTGGCATGGATGCCGTGAACAAGGAACACTTCTACACTGCTGGTAGAATGTAAACTAGTACAACCACAATGGAAAACAGTGTGGAGATTCCATAAAGAACTAAAAGTAGAACTACCATTTGATCCGGGAGTCCCACTACTGGGTATCTACCCAGAGGAAAAGAAATTATTATTCGAAAAAGATACTGGCACACACATGTTTATAGTAGCACAATTCACAATTGCAAAATCGTGGAACCAACCCAAATGCCCATTAATCAACAAACGGATAAAGAAACTGTGATACATATATTATATATAGTATTATATAGTATTTATGTCTATAATATATATTATATTATATATTATATATATATGGTGGAATATTACTCAGCCATAAAAAAGAATGAAGTAATAACATTTGCAATGACCTGGATGAGATTGGAGACTTATTCTAAGTGGAATAACTCAGGAATGGAAAACCAAACATTGTATGTTCTCACTGATATGTGGGAGCTAAGTTATGAGGATGCAAACGCATAAGAATGATACAATGGACTTTGGGGACTTGGGGGGAAGAGTGGGAGGAGGTGAGGGATAAAGGACTACAAATAGGGTGTGGCATATACTACTCACAAATCACCACTAAAGAGTTTAGTCATGTAACCAAATACCACCCGTCCCCCAATAACTTATGAAAAATTTTTTAAAAATTAAAATTAGCCAGGCGCAGTGGCTCACACCTGTAATCCCAACATTTTGGGAAGCCGAGGCGGGTGGATCACTTGAGGTCAGGAGTTCAAGATCTGCCTGGCCAACATGGGGAAACCCCATTTCTACTAAACATACAGAAATTAGCTGGGCATGATGGTGCATGCCTGTAATCTCAGCTACTCGGGAGACTGCAGCAGGACAATTGATTGAACCTGGGAGGTGGAGGTGTAGTGAGCAGAGATTGCGCCTCTGTACTCCAGCCTGGGTGACAGAGTGAGACTCCATCTCAAAAAATAAATAAATAAAACAAACAAAAAGTGGTTCCTTCTATCTCTGTCTCCTGGTATTCATGCCCCCATGTACCCCCTTTCCCTTGTTTGTGAGCTGGACCTAGCAACTCACTTCAAACAAACAGAATATTGCAGAAGTGGTGTGATGTCATCTCAGAGATTACATTGCAAAAAGGCTGTGGGTTCTGTCTTGGCTCCTTTCACTCTTTCACTCACTTGCTCTGAGGAAAACCCACTGCCATGTTGTGAGCTGCCCTGTGGAAACACCTATGTGTCAAGGAACTGATGTTCTTGCTGTTACGGACTGAGTGTTTGCGTTTCCCCAAAATTCATGTGTTGAAGTCCTAACCACTAATGTGATGGCATTTAGGAATGAGGCCTTTGGGAGGTGACTAGGTCTAGATAAGGTCATGGGAGTGGGATCCCATGATGGGATAAGTGTCCTTGTAAAAAGAGGAAGAGAAACCAGAGTTTGCTCCCCACCCCTCTCTCTCTCTCTCTCTCTCTCTCTCTCTCTCTCTCTCTCTCT
>NW_016807423.1:3570281-3592250 GCF_001698545.2 Rhinopithecus bieti | reverse complement strand
CAGATGTTGCAGGTTGCCCATCCGATATGTTTCCTCTTTTCTGCATCCTAATAGAACCATACTTATGGGGACGGTCAGCCAGAGCTAACTGTACAAAGAGAAGTGGCAAAGAAAAACCAAGAGAGGCGTTGTGTTTAGCGCTTGGAGCTTCTGTAAGGGAATCAACCAGGTTGGCCTTCTTTTTATTATTATTATTATTATTACTATTATTATTTATTTTTTTTTTTTTTTTGAGATGGAGTCTCACTCTGTCGCCCAGGCTGGAGTGCAGTGGCACAATCTTAGCTCACTGCAAACTCCACCTCCCAGGTTCACACCATTCTCCTGCCTCAGCCTCCTGAGTAGCTGGGATTACAGGACCCCGCCACCACGCCTGGCTAATTTTTTGTATTTTTAGTAAAGACGGGGTTTCACCGTGTTAGCCAGGATGGTCTCGATCTCCTGACCTCGTGATCTGCCTGCCTCGGCCTCCCCAAAGTGCTGGGATTACAGGCGTGAGCCACCGCGCCTGGCCAGGTTGGCCTTCTTACTTCATCTTAAATGTTTCCAAAATCAAGATAACCCAGAACTAACTTGCTTTTCCCATCCAAAGATCTGGCATTGTGCACATTGCAGGAAATACTTGGATCTCTCGGTAAAAACAAATTTAAAGACCCAAACCCTGGGGCTTTGGGGCTATGTATTTATATCAATTTATGAATTTATATAATTTCATATAACTTATAGTGGAGGTTGGGACAGAGAATTAGGGACTTCAGTGTCTAAGAGCAATCTTTGTCTTTCACACATTATACTAATGTGTTTTATTTCATCCAGTCTTCTTTAAAGTCTTTCCTATCTTGTTCTAAACAAGAGCATTCTCATTTCTATTCAACTTTCTTGTTTAAGCTACTAATCTTTCTACTACTTTCCTACAGTCTGCTCAAATCAGATTCCATATATCATGTTATACATTTTCACACCCAACCATGTGTTCAGTTATAGCTGTCTAGATTTAGGAATATCAACATTCAAGTGTCACTCTATTATTATTATTATTTTTTGAGCCATTGAGCCTGCATTTCTGAAGCTTCGGAATTTTTCTTTCCTACTTTACTCAATTTTACCAGTAATAGTCCATATTACATGGATTCGTGACGGCTTGTAACAATGTCAAAAAGGAAACTAAATCTTGGGTAAAATTTTTCTTTCATAGTTTCCTATTGTATCCAAGCATTCATACGGGAATATCCATGGTACATCTACGTTAGAACTCTATAACTAAAATTTCAGTAGATTTAAACAGAATCATCTCACACACAGTACATTGAATAATAATAGCATTATACAAAACAGCATTGAGTCACTTTACAAAATTTGTGCTTGCATGAGCTATCATCTATATTCTTAGAAGAATATTATAATATTTGCCGTTCCATGTTATACATTTTTGTCTTTAAAAGGAAGTTCCTATCACCGGCCCTGTATCTTTAGTTTATGTTCTATTACTGGGTGGTAATATTCTGGATCTCATCCAGAAGCCTTTCTGGGCCCCTCCCTTATATTTGCATGCTGTTGGTAACACACAAAGGCCCTTGGCAGTCTCAACTTATGGAATGGTAACTAACGGCACACTCAACCACATGCAAACTTAAATACAACCAGCATTTGTAAAATTCAAAGGGTACAGGTATAAACAGTTTTTTACATTAAGTTTGTAATTTGGAAAAAATCTCAGTAACCCTGACTACACAATCCTATCCTTCCCTCGTTTAATGTTTACACTCATGAATTTTACCCATGGTGTTATGTATGTATTTTTTACAACTTGGTTTTTCCCCTTAGCAATATATATAGGAAGTCTTCCCTTAAAAAAGTAAAATCAGGCCAGGCACAGTGGCTCACGCCTGTAATCCCAGCACTTTGGAAGCCCAAGAGGGGTGGATTATCTGAGATCAGGAGTTTGAGACCAGCCTGGCCAACATGGTGAAACTCCGTCTTTACTAAAAATACAAAAATTAGCCAGGCGTGGTGGCATGCGCCTGTAGTCACAGCTACTTGGGAGGCTGAGGCAGGAGAATCACTTGAACCTGAGAGGCAGAGGTTGCAGTGAGCTGAGATTGTGCCACTGTACTCCAACCTGGATGACAGAGCAACACTCCATCTCAAAAATAAAAAAATAAATCAATTTACCTTATTGTGCTCTCTCCCTTTAGCCAGTCTTTTAACTGTGTTTATATTAAAGATATGTTTTTATTGTTTCCCTACTGATAGGTAACAATAGTGTTTCCAAATCTTTACTATAACAAGCAATACACATCCTTGTATATGCTTTCTTGTGGCATACAAATATTCATATTTCTCCAGCTTAGGTCCCCATAAGTAGACTTTCTGAGTCAAGGATATGCACATTTAAGGTTCAAATTCACTGCCAAATTGTCCTTCAGTTTTATCAACTTATATTCCTACTAAACAGCCCCTAAGAGTGTCTGTTTCCCCATGTCTTCATCAACACTGGATAACGTCAGTCTTTAAAATGTTTACCAACCTGAAGGGGAAAAAACACTTGTAAGAATCAAGTCCTCAACTAGTCCTGAAGTTGAACATCTCTCCAGATATTTATTGGCCATTAGTATCTGGATAGATGTTCAACCTCAGGAGTAATAATAATAAAAATTCTGTGAGTTGCTTATTTGAAGTCTTCATCCCCTTCTTTTTTTTTTTTTTTTTTTGAGATAAGATTTCGCTTTGTAGCCCAGGCTGGAGTGCAGTGGCACAACTGTAACCTTGAACTCCTGGACTCAAGCGATCCTCCCTACTCAGCTTCCGAAGTGGCTGAGATTACAGGAGCATACCAGCTAATTTTTATATTTTTTTGTAGAGATGGGGTCTTGCTATTTTTGCCCAGGCTAGTCTCAAACCACTGGCCTCAAGTGATCCTCCCACCTCAACCTCTCGAAGTGCTGTGATTATAGACATGAGCCACTGTACTTGGCTATCAGTTGGATTCTCAGTGTTTAATTAATCAGTTTAGAGGAGTTCTTTATAAAAATTCTGGATATTAAACGTTTGGTTGTTTTTGCTTATCTTTCTATTTTATTTAAAGTGTCATTCACTATTCAAAATATTGGCCCTCTCGGGACTCTGTTCCTATGTGGAAGGAGCCTTTGAGAATAAGGCTCCTGGCCTCTTGCCCCACCTTCCCAGTCTTACCCTGAGGATGGGAAGTGACTCAACTGGTGGGTAACTTTGGCAGAAGAAGAAGCCGAAATGCTCAGCTCAGCCACATCCTCCCTCCCCTCTGTGAAAAAGCATGCACCCTGCTTTGCCTCCATGCCTGCCCCTAAGTTTTACAGGAGCCGGCCCTTGTGGTTGACCTCAGGAGTGAAATATTAGCAAACCTGTCTGCCTAGCAGACCTAAGCCATATTGTCCAGTATCAGTTTTGATGGTAATAAAAGTAATATTTGTATTTCCATCTGCCACATTCCTGTGTCTATCTCTTAATAGGTTCTTGAATCAGTCAGAGTCCAAACAAAAAACAGATGGCATGCTCAAATTAGGATAATTCAGGAGATTTAATAACAGGACTATTTATGAAGGTGTAGGCAAAACCTAGAAGAGATACAGGGGATACTGCAGCAACCTAGGGCCTCTGAGGCCTACAAGAGTGATGGGGGGCACAGGAGTTACTGGAATCCAGGAGAAGAGAGTCATAACTGCCCTCAGAGGAGCAGAAGCCCCCGGCTGTGGGAGACAAGTAGCCAAGGCAAGCCTACAGGGAGGAAGCCCGAGAAATAAGTAACCTGACCTTACTCTCTTTTCTCCCTCTAATCTCCTGCTAGACCTCCCTGCTTGATAAAGCAAACAGAGTCAAAGGGCAAGGGAAGCCATTGATGTAATCAACACAGGTCCATCTACTTGGGCAGAGAGAGAGGAGGAAAGAGATCTGGAGGCACAAATAGAATATATCTGGCACAGTTCTCTTTCTTCCCTCAGTATACACTTTTACCTTTGATATGGGTGAAAAATTCATGTCCTCATCAAAGGGAATGCACAAAGTCCCATTGGCTACTGTTTTATCAAGAGGCAATTTCAATCCGGCATAATTCCCCCTGAAACCTAAAGCATGACTTCCACTGGTGTTCTTCAAATAAGGAATTGGGTAAAAGTGAGGCGTGGTGTGGTAGGCAGAATTCGGAGATAGCCTTTCCAAATTCCTGCACCCTGGAGTGCCACACACCTTCTCCCAGTTATTCAATCAAACACAAACCAAGGGGCTGCTGTGATGGGAGTTTGCAGAGGCAACTGAGTTCCCAAATCAGTTAGAAAAGGGAGGTTATCCTAGGTAAATCTGACCTAATTGGGTGAGCCTTTAAAAGGAACTGTGCTCTTCCTGGTGAAAGAGATTTGAAGTGTGATACATGAAAAACCCTCCATTGGTGGCCTTGAAGATGGAGAGGGCTTTGTGGCAAGAAGTGTGGGTGGTTTCAGTGAGCTAAGAGCAGCCCCTGGCTGACAGCCAGCAAGGAAATGGAGCCTCAGTTCTCTAGTCACAGGAACTGAATTCTGCCTCAATTATGTGAGATTGGAGAAGGACCCTGAGCTCCAGATGAGAAGGCAGCCCATACAGTACCTGGATTTTAGTCCTGTGAGACCCTGAGCAGAGAATCCAGCCATGTACACCAGGCCTAGACTTCTGACGTACAAAACTGTGGACTAATACATGGGTGTGGCTTTAAGCAGCTTAAGTTGTGATAATTTGTTATATAACCCTAAAAACTAATACAGGAGTCCGGGAGCAATGGTTTATGCCTGTAATCCCCCAGCACTTTGGGAGGCCGACACAGAAGGAGTTCTTGAACCCAGGAGTTCAAGACCAGCCTGAGCAACATAGTGAAACCCCATCTCTACAAAAAGAAAAAACATTAGCTGGGTGTGGTAGGGCACACCTCTAGTTCCAGCTATTGGGAGGCTGAGGTGGGAAGATCACTTGAGCCCAAGAGGTTGAGGCTGCAGTGAGCCAAGATTGCACCACTGCATTCCAGCCTGGGTGACAGAGTGAGACTCTTTCTAAAAAGAAAAAAAAAAAAAGAAGAAGAAAAAGAAGAAGCAGCAGCAGCTAATACAGGGAGCAAACAGTAAGCTAACATAAAACCAGTTTTTATAGTCCCCATTTCCATAGCTGGGAATGGGGCCTAAACTGCTAATCACCTCTGCCTTCCTCCATCACTCGATCCAGGTTCCTTTTGTCCTCATCCAGCACCTCAGGTGGATGGGTGTCTTTACCTGGTGAAATGACCCTAACATTCTTTCTTGTAGGATCTGAATCTTTGATGGTCTTGACATTGTTGGGTTGTCACAGATTTCCACTGACCAGGACTTTAGAGCAAGAGAGGACTAAGAGGTGCCCTGAACATCATTCTTCTGGCTCTACCATATACCAGCAACAAAATCATCCCCTGGGAATCAGGACCAATTGCCCCAGTGAAGAAAGAGGGCTTCTTATTTGTCTGTTCACTGGAACAACGGTCATTTTTCCTGGTAGAAGAATTACCACTTTGAACACTAGGACCTTCAGATCCACGGAGCCTAAGATTACAAGGATAGTCTTTAAGTCTTTAAATGGATTATTAGGTATGATAGTGAGAGGGACCACTCCCACCACTATCCCTTTGTTCTTACACCTATGCAGCCTGGCTATGGGCACCATATATTGACTTCTGATTGAAAGCACACACTGTATCCTATGAGAGAGCACCCCAACATTGGAGGGTGTTGCCTTCCAGCAGGCACTGTAATGAACCTTTAGTAATCTGTTTCACCATTCTCTCAAGCTACTTGCTTCCAAGTTGTTGCAGGATCCCTGGGTGTTGCATTTCTGGCTGGAAGCCTCTGTGGCAAGTAACGCCTTTGCCCAAGTGTTGCTTGGGCCCACTGGGCTCATTCCTCCCACTCAGCCTGGCAGGCTGCACTCAGCTCATGCCACTGACCTGGATGCCATGCCTGCCAAGGGCAAGCCAGGCGTGGAGTAGTAAGGGGTATGTGAGTGAGCAAGCATGGGATCTGGTCATTGCTTACAGGCAAGCATGCTGGCTGCTGCAGTGGGGTGGGCAGCTCCAGGTGTCAGCACAGGTGCTGACTCTTGGAAAGGCTGCAGCTGGACCAAGTGCACTGCAAGCAGCTTCTATGGCTGGCACCAGGGAGCATGGTGGCACCTGGAAGCTTGGAGATTCCAGGAACTTCAGAAGCTCCAGGAACTTCAGGGCCTCAAAGAGGGAGTCACAGCCCTGGCTCGGGGAGCTCCCAGGTCTGGGCTCTCCAAAGGGCCACAGCTCTTCTTTCCTCTTCTCCCGCAATGTGGTGAGCAAGGGGTATGTTTCAGCCCTGTTTGTGTTACAGCTCTTTCAGCCCCGCCATTTGGCAGGTCCTGCGTCCAGGAAGAATGAGGTATGTGAACAAGTGCAGGATGAGCAAGGCAAAGAGGAGCTGTATGGAGTGACAGAATAGCTCAGAGGAGGCCCTGGAGTGGGAAACTTCTCTCTACAGATGGTCATCCAGATATCTGTTCAGCTCTGGCTAAGCCTGGGGCTTTTGTGGGCCTCAGAGAGGCCAAAGTGTGGACTGGTTAGTCCATGGGTGGCCATGGGTGGGCCCAGAAAAGGCACCACAAGTTCAGACTGGCAGTCCCACCCCCAGCTTTCAGGCCCTCCCTGGCCTGAAGGTGGAGCCTCACCACAGACCCATTCCCTTCTGTGCAGCAGGCCTTCTGTGCAGGAGCTTGTCTGCCTCCTGCTGCTGTTGATGGTGCCCAGGCTGTTTGTGCCAAGGAGCAAGCCTGCGCCAAGATGCCCTCAACTTCCCCTTGGCTTCCCTCCTGTACTGATTAGTGCCCAAAGTCTGGAGGGGGCCAAGGCGGCAGGGGGCTGGCATGTTAGCACTGCCCCAAGTGTTCTCACACCCAGCCAGGCTATTGACAGCACTCAAAGCTTGCCCCAAAACCTTGCTCTTTGAGGATCGCGGAAGCGAGGCATGGGGAGTGGGAACGAGGCCAGGCAGTGGCGGGAGCAGGACACCTCTGAGACACCTCTGAGCCTGCAGGGGAAGGGGACTCTCCCAGGCCCCTGAGAGTGCCCAGATGCCTGGGTCCACAGCTGTGGCTTGGGCGGTTGCAGCTACACCCAGATAGGTGAGACTTCTGCCTGCTCCTGGACCTCCCAAGAGCACAGGGATGCCTGGGTCCACAATCATGACTTGGGCAGTTGTAACTGTACCTGGAAGGGTGGGGCTTCTTCCTGCTCTGTGGAGTGAAAGGCCCGAGTCTGCAGCCACGACTTGGGCAGCCGCAGCTGCACCACCCAGGGAGCTCCTGCCCCACCAACGCAGAAGGGTCAGGGCTCCCACTTGTCCTCAGCTCCTGCTGGCTCTGCGGAGTGTGCCGCCCTGGCCACACCTCCCTGCCACAGCCAGCATGATGATAGCAGCCACTCCAGACAGGCTGCCACTGCCATCAAAGTGATAAGTCACATCATAATACCAGAGAATTTTATGGGCGGGAGCCCACTGCCGTACTTCCTGTGCTGTAAAATGGGTCCCCTTATCAGAGATGACGTTGTATTTGATTCTGTGGTGAAGAATAAGGCCTTCCGTAAGTCTACAAGTGATGCGGGAAGAAGCACTTCAGGCAGAGAAGACAAATGTGTACCCAGAATACGTGTTTACTGCATGAAGGAAAACCTCTATTCCTTTCAAGATGGAGGAGTCCAAGGTCGGCTTCCTCCAAACCAAATGTGTCTCCATCATTGTGTTGTGAAATTCAAGGGCAAGCAACTTGTCTCCCACTTTAGAGAAGGATTACCCAGACCAATGACCCTCTAGAAACTTCGCTTACATAATATGCCTCTTGGCCTCAGGCATACATTTGTCTTACAAAGGCATCTAGAGTGCTTGACGCTTCCTACTCACCAGGTCCAGTTAACATAATTCCATCAATGTCATGGACCAGAATGACATCCTGTAGGGTATCAAGATGATCAAGTTCCCATCACACAATATTATGACAGAGAAAAGGAAACTTGATATTGTCCTGGTGTAAAATAGCAGAGGTATACTATTTGCCCCGCTATGTAAATGCAAACTGCTTCAGATTTTCCTGGGGGGAAAAATGTTTTCCAGGTCAGAAGCCGACTGCCAGGTGTTATGGGCTGTGTGGAATTACCACAGTAAATATTTCACATTTAGTGCTGCATCTGTGACTGACATCACTACGTGAATAAATGTACAAAGATCTCTTTCTCCATGCCCCGTCTGGCTTTTGCACTAGCCAGATAAGTAAGTGAAATGGGGATGTCCTGGGAATTGTCACGTTTGCATATCTCAAGTTTCTGGTGGTAGCATTAATCACTGCGGTTTCCGCCAGGTTGAAGGATCATTTTTGACTTTCTTGGTGTGGTAGGCATGGAAGTGAGCATTGGAGGGATCTCCACCAACAGGAGCTTCCACTTTGCCCTCCTTTTCACTACAAAAGCCTTCATTTCATTGGTCAAAGGACCAATCTAATCATTCTGCCAGTTATTACGTATCTCCCTTTTCTCTACACATTCTAGGAGTCAGGGGAAAACATAGGATGAATACCTGATCCTGTGGACACCACGTTAGACAGACTAGGATGTATGGGCTAGGATTCCATACATCACCTGATTTGCATAAGTTCCAAATCTCACTAGTGGATGATGGTGGCACTTCAGGGTTCTGGGGATCAGAGTGAGTTCAGGGCTAATATCTATTAACCTTGGGAAGATCTAGTATATTTCCTTCTCACTCGTGTATAGCTGGTATTTCCCTGGTAAATGGCTGCAGGCCGTTCTGAGGAAGGCTTTGGAGAAGACACACAATATACATCTGTGACCACATTGCAGGGACCCTCCTCCATTGACGTCTCCAAGTTTATGAACTGACTTAGGTCTAGGAATTGGGTAAAAGGCCGAGAATCCTCCTCCAGTTTCTACCCAGAAACCTAGAATTTTTCACCTGTATTTGTCAGGCAGCACCTTCACAGGCTGCCCAAGTATTTCATTTCTAGAGAGCTGCGTCACAATTCCCTACAGATCACAGCACTCTGATGGCCACTCTGCCTCTGTGGCTCGCAGGAGGCTACCTCCTCTCTGACCAGCAAGCATGGCCACCTTGCCTCATCTACTGTAGGGTCCCATTATTCTCTTTAAGATCAAGGAACCCAATTCCTTTGCATTGTCCCCAACTCTCATCTCCAGCCTATAGATGACAGTCACCACAGAGCTCTTCAAGGACTTCTGAATACCTTAGTGAAGGAAGCGTCCTTCAGACCTTCTCAGGGCCCGTGGTGAGGGAGAAGTGAGCAGGTTTGCAGAGCACAGTGCTGCTCACAGTGTGGTGATTCTGATCCATGCCAAAGTTCGAGAGCCACCGCTGTGGAACAGGCCTCTCCGACTTCAATGCACAGGCACAGCACCTGAGCATCTTTTTAAATGCAGAATCTGGCTTGGTAAGTCTAGGCTGGGGTCGAAGGTTCTGCATTTTCTGATGCAGGTGATGCTGATGCCTCTGATCTGGGACAACAGCTCTGAGTAGCAATGCTGTAGAGGAAGGTGTTTGAAGATTCAGGAACATGGGAATCTAATGGATCTATTATGTCAGGGAGTGGGGGGTCTCAAACTTTAGTGCGAATCAGAATCACCTGGAGGGCTTATTAAAACACAGATTTCTGGGTCTCACCCCTACAGTTTCTGATTCTATAGATCTGAGGTTAGGCCTGAGAATTTGCATTTCTAACAAGTTCTCAGATGATGCTGATGCTGTCGGTCCAAGGACCACACCTAGAGAATCGGCGGTCTACCATCCTCCCAGTCCACACCCTGACCTTTCCCTTGACTATCCTGACTGTCCACCTCGGCAAGGTTTTGCATGTCTTTAAGAGCACAGCTAGCTTTTTCTGGAGCAGGCCTTGTACTTTGTTATGGGCCTGAAGGTAATAAGAGGTAAGGGAGGGGACCTAAGGAGAATTAGCATTAGCTTATCGGTCAACTGCCCTGGGAACAATGATTGTAAGGCTTTTATACAGAGGAGAGATAGCGCCTTCAGCCAGAATAAAAGGTTCAGAGGACAACAGAGGTTCAAAAGTCTCAGCCCTATCAGGCCTGCCTTTCGGGCATCCTGTATCCCCTTCCTGTATCTGACAGTCCCACTCCTCCCCGAGAACTTTGCCTTGGCATAAGAGACTTGGCCATGTTACGCATTTAATTGCTGCTGCAAATCTACAACTTTAACAGTCAGATCCTAGGCTTAGTTCTTAGCCATATTTACCCTTCAATTAACAGAAATAAGGAGCCCGTCAGTGCTACCATAGAGGCATTCTGGTTTTCCACGCGTCTTTTTAATTGTATTTCCATAGCTTTGATTTTCTCTTTTTCCCTATATAAACTTCTTAGGATAGTAAAAGAATCCAGTTGGTTCTACTATTTTTTAATCACCGTTGTTGCCATAGCAATTAAGTGCCAGCGCCGCCTGATCTCTTAACGCCTTGCCCATCACCTGCAATTCCTCCCATGCTTCCACCATTGATAATGTGCGTGATGATGATGTCACCACATGCCATGGATTACTCACTTCCTCATTCTTCCCCAGCAAGGTTATCACTGTGTTCCTCAAATACATGAGCAAAGGAATTCCAGAATCCCATTTTGAGGAACTATTTTCTGATTTCACAATTGCTATGTCAGTCTGAGTTCAAATAGGAAACAGATGGCACACTGAAATTAGTATAATTCAAGGAGGCTTTCATGAAGGGGCCATTTATGAAGGTTGGGATAGGGTATAGGGGACTCACAAAGGATAACGTGGTCATCCAGAACTAATAACAGCAGAATTACTGACCCCCCCTAGGCCTGAAGGGATGAAGACAGGGAATGGTTTCTGGAATCCAGAAGGAAATCCCTGTAGAGTGGGCCACGTGGAGAGCAGTGGTGACTTGTGGTCAAAGGATACAGCCAGCCCAGGACCTGTAAGGGAGCTCTCTGGCTGGGGATCTGCATTGGCGGAACCCAACACGAAGCCAGGAGGCAAGGACCCCGTTGGCATAGACCATGCGGAGGCTCTCCTAGGAAAGCGCAGGGGGAAGAAGAGTGGAGAGTGGATTTGGCGTGGTGAACGTTTCCCTAAACTTTTCCTGATACTGTTTCTTTTTCTTTACATTTAAATCTATCATCTTGCTCTTTGTTTTCTATTTGTCTCATCCGGTTTTTGTTCCTTTATTTCTCTGTCCTTGCCTTCTTCAGGACTAATTACTTTTATTATTCTATTTTTTCCTCTATTACCTTGTTAATTTTATTAATACATTCTTTCCTTATTCTTCAAGCGGTTACTATAGAGATTAAGATATCTCCTTACATCACTATGAACTCATGTTTAGTTTAGTATAGACACAGATAATTACATCTAGAAATATGTTTGTATATCACACATACGTACATATATACATAGGACATACATCATACATACTTATATATGACATACACATATACATACATGTGTGTGTACGCAGGCTAGTGCACACACATAGCTTCCCTTACTCTGTCAGCTGAGAAGGCCTAGGAACAAAGAACACCCCTAGCATCCAGTTCTAATGCCATTCTCATAACAGAAAACAGGGCTTCTCAGAGAAATGGATGGCTTAAGTTGAAACAGAAAATATATAGGAGGACCCTGAATCATACAGTAGCTCCAGAAAGTAAAGGAGTGTTAAAAAATGATGAGAGTATGCCAAAAGGACACAGGAGTCAAATGAAAGAGCTCCCCATGGGCAACACTGAAAATTTTTAAACAAAAAATAAATAAATAAATAAATAAAATAATAAATAAAATAGTACTGAATTATAACTCAAAGTATAAAATACATACCCATGACTCCGGACTGATATAAATGAATGACTAAATATATAAATAAATGGGAGAGGAGAAATCTCTCTTGCACAACAATTCCAAACAATTTATGTAGATACTCTGCCCTTGAAGAGGAGGGAAAGAATAATACCCCACTCCTTAATTATGGGGTGTACATAGTGACTTCTTTCCAAAGAGTACACTATTGAAAGGTGAAATAAAATAATTTTATGGTGGAGAAACCAGACAAACACTACCTCTGCTGGGTGATCAAGGTCAACATCACCAGCGATAGGTCATGTGGATAGTGGGTTCCCCTTGATGGGATGTGATGCTAATCACGATTTACCACTAGTCCTATCTTCCTTCCAAACAGATCACCCCAATCTAATTATGAGAAAAACATCAGACAAATCCCAGCTGAGGGACATTCTGCAAAATACAAAAGCAGTGCTGCTCAGAACTGTGAAAAACAAGGACACATGAATGTATATGTGTATGTCATATGCATATCCACTTGAGAGACTGTCACAGCCACAAGGAGCCTCAGCAGGCATAACAAGTAAATGTAATGTGGGATCCTCGATCAAATCCTGGACAAAAAAAAAAAAAAAAAGACAGTAGGTAAAAATTAGAGAAATGTAAATACAGTGTGAACCTTAGCTAATGTATCAATATTGATTCATTACTTGTGACAAATATATCATAATGTGAGATGTTAATAATGGGAAACTGGATGTGGGGCACAGGAAAGCCCTCTGCACTATCTTCTCAATGTTTCTGTAAATCTAAAACTATCTAAAATAACAAGTATATTTAAAAAATAGAACTCCTTGGCTCACTAGAGTTTGCCTTAAATTAGTACTTTTATCTTTTATTACTTCTCAAACAATGAAAGATACAACAGTTTAATTCCATTTATCCTCCTCTTCCTCCTTTTGTGTAATTTTGTCATCTATGTTACTTCTTTTTTCTTTTCTTTTTTTTTTTTTGAGATGGAATCTTGCTCCATTGCCTAGGCAGGAGTGCAATGGCATGATCTCGGCTCACTGCAACCTCCATCTCCCAGGTTCAAGGGATTCTTGTGCCTCAGCCTTCCGAG
Source organism: Rhinopithecus bieti (assembly GCF_001698545.2). NCBI lineage: Eukaryota > Metazoa > Chordata > Mammalia > Primates > Cercopithecidae > Rhinopithecus > Rhinopithecus bieti. The sequence continues at coordinate 3,579,254 of NW_016807423.1, read as the reverse complement.
TGGCTGGGATTATAGGTTCCTGCCACCATGCCTGGCTAATTTTTGTATTTTTAGTAGAGACAGGGTTTCACCATGTTGACCAGGCTGATCTCAAACTCCTGACCTCAAGTGATCCATCCACCTCGGCCTCCCAAAGTGCTGGGATTACAGGGGTGAGACACTGCACCCAGCCTGTTATTTCTACTTGTTTTAAACTCCACAAGACATTATTGTTGTTGTTTTAAACAATCCATATTCATTTAAACATACACTATATGTATGATATATGACAAATATATGAGGGGATATAGACAAATGGATATATATCATATAAATGTATATGTAAATGTATATGAAAGATATAAAATACTCTTGGCAGGCACAGTGGCTCACGCCTGTAATCCCAGCACTTTGGGAGACCAAGGTGGGTGGATTGCTTGAGCCCAGGAGTTCAACACCAGCCTAGGCAGTATGGTGAGACTGTCTCTACGAAAAACACTAAAATTAGTTGGGCATGGTGGTACATGCCTGTAGTCCCAGCTACGCAGGAGGCTGAGGTGGGAGAATTGCTTGGGCCCAGGAGGTTGAGGCTGCAGCGAGCTGTGATCACACCACTGCACTCCAGCCTGGGCAACAGAGAAAGACGCTGTGTAGAAAAATACATATATATATATATATATATACTCTCCACCCTTCCTCCCCCTTCCCTTTCCTAGGAGAGCCCCCGCATGGTCTATGCCAGTGGAGTCCTTGCCTCCTGGCCTCGTATTGGGTTCAGTCAATGCAGATCCCCAGCCAGAGAGCTCCCTTACAGGTCCTGGGCTGGCTGTGTCCTTTGACCACAAGTCACCACTGCTCTCCACGTGGCCCACTCTACAGGAATTTCCTTCTGGATTCCAGAAACCATTCCCTGTCTTCATCTAGGGGTGTCAGTAATTCTGCTGTTATTAGTTCTGGATGACCACATTATCCTTTGTGAGTCCCCTATACCCTGTCCAAACCTTCATAAATGGCCCCTTCATAAAAGCCTCCTTGAATTATACTAATTTCAGTGTGCCATCTGTTTCCTATTTGAACTCAGACTAACACAGCAATTGTGAAATCAGAAAATAGTTCCTCAAAATGGGATTCTGGAATTCCGTTGCTCATGTATTTGAGGAAAACAGTGATAACCTTGCTGGGGAAGAATGAGGAAGTGAGTAATCCATGGCATGTGGTGACATCATCATCACCCACATTATCAGTGGTGGGAGCATGCGAGGAATTGCAGGTGAAGGGCAAGGCCTTCTTTTGGACTGAATTAAGGTTTTTCTCTCATTGCATTTTTCCTCTATAAGTTTTGAAAGCATGCATTCAAATGGTGTGCTTTTAGTGGTTATTCTAAACCAGTTTAGCATTCATATTTCATCTCAAAATGTCTAAAGTCAATATCTGTATCATCCTCCCAATCAAGTCAAGGATTTGGGGATGTACGAACTCCAAATGCCCCACTTCAGACATACGTGCTACTGTTGTCCTGTGTGTTAGATCTACCTGGTTGTCTTTAACCTCACAAAGTTGACATCAACAAAATTTTGTAGTTTTGTTTTTAGATTTATTCACATGCTTTTCATGTCTGTTCACAATTTTTTTCTTGCATTTAAGGTGCTGCTTTTGAAATTTGCGATGTTACATTATGCCTGATACACATCCACTGGTGATGAGTAAACTGGCTCAGGGGTGGGGAAAGGGCCTGAACTGTAGTCAATTTCTGGTGTGGAAATGTACTCCCATCACGGCTTATTCCAAGCCATCAGCATAACATCATTGAATGTGCAGGTGCGAAGAGATGTTCAAATTTTGTGGGCTCCAGCACAGCACTGAATTGTTTCTTTTTCTTTTCTTTTCTCTCTTTCTGTTTTTGTTTATTTTTTTTTACAGCTTTATTGAAGTGTAACTGAAGGGCAATTAACTATATGTATTTAAATTAGATAAGCTCTCACATCATCACCACCAAAATCAAGATAGTGAACATACCCATCACCTGCAAAAGTTTCCTCATTTCCCTCCCACCCCTGCCTGACCCCACCCTATCCCCAGGTAATCACTGATGTTTTCCATCACTAAAGATTAATTTGCATAGTCTAGCATTTCATATGAATAGAATGATATAAAATGTCCTCTTTTTGGTCTGGCTTCTTTTAGCATAATTATGTTGAAGTTCATTCTTTTGTATGTATCAGTATTCATTTCTTTTTATTGCCAGATAATATTTACATCATATGTATATTCACAATTTATTTATATAGTCACCTGTTTATAGACTTTGGGTTGTTTCTAGTTTTTTGCAATTACAAATAAAGCTTCTATAAACAATAGCATGTCTCTGTGTGGACAGATATTTGCATCTTTCTTAGGTAAGTACCAAGGAATGTAATGACTGGACTATGTGGTAGATGTATGTTTAACTTTTTAAGAAAATGCCAAACTGTTCTCCAAAGTGATTGTACCACTTTATATTTTCCATCAGCAGTGTATGAGAGTTTCAGTTGCTCCACTTTCTCACCAACACTTGATAAGGTCAGTCTTTTTAAATTTTAGCCATTCCAGTGGGTATGTAGTGGTATCACTGTGGCATTAATTTGTATTTCCTTAATGATGAGTATGTCATGTGATTACCCTTTAGCAGTTTATTTAGTCAACTGAAAGTAAATACAGCATATTCTGGTTTTGTTTGCCTGAAAATGCCTATATTTTCTTCCCTTTTGTTTTATTTCTGGTTTTAGAGACAGAGTCTCCTTATGTCACTCAGGCTGGAGTGCAGTGACACAATTATGGCTCACTGCAGCCTTGACTTCTTGGGCTCAAGTGATCCTCCCACCTCAGCCTCCTGAGTAACTGGGATTACAGGAGCATGCTACCACACCTGGAAAAGTTTTGTGTGTTTTGTAGAGACAAGGTTTCATCATAACCAGCCCAGGCTGATCTGGAATTCCTGGCCTCAAGGGATCCTCCCACCTCGGCCTCCCAATGTGTTGGAATTACAGGTATGAGCCACCACACCCAGCCTGCACTCACTTTTGAACAAGATTTTGCTGAGCATACAATTGAACAATTACTTTTTTCCAGTATTTTGCAGATAATATTCTCCCCTCTTTTTCGTTTGTTTCTTTAAAAATGATATCTGTATTTTAAAAGTCTTCAAATAAAGAGACAATGATTAAACACATAGAATTAAAAATTAGAGTCCTTGTGGTTCATCACAACAGTTAAATTTTGCCCTTTGTTGCTGGAAGAATGCCCTATAACAGATAATTTGAAAAATTTAAAAGTAACATAAAAGGGGCTGGGCATGGTGGCTCATCTGGTAATCCCAGCACTTTGAGAGGTCAAGCCAGGTGAATCCTTGAGTTCCACAATTCAAGTCCAGCCTAGGCAACATGAGGAAACCCCATCTCTACAAAACACACACACACACACACACAAATTAGCTGGGTGTGGTGGTGTGCACCTGTAGTTGGGAGACTGAGGCAGGAGGATTACTCAAGCCCAGGAGGTTGAGGCTACAGTGAGCTGAAATTGCACTACTGCACTCCAGCCTGGGCAATGCAGTGAGACCCTGTCTTAAAATTATATATATATATTATATATATACACACACACATATATATACATATAATAAAAAGAGAGCCAAATACCTGAAATTTTGAATAAAATAAAGCAAATAAAGAAATAAATTTATTGCAAGAGATGGAATTTACAGTTTAAAGGCTTAAAATAACAGAGAAATTCACTAAACAACAGGCCCTTCAGAAAGATTACTGAAAAGAAAATGGCAAGTAGTTTGGGGAATATCAGATTCTGAGATATGGTGGAAAGTTCAGTTTGGCACTGGTTGGACAGCTTTGTTTTCTTTCATTCTTTTTTTTTTTTTTTTTTTGAGACGAAGTCTTGCTCTGTCACCCAGTCTGAAGTGTAATGGCATGATCTTGGCTCACCACAACCTCTGCCTCCGGGGTTCAAGTGATTCTCCTGTTGCAGCCTCCTGAGTAGCTGAGATTACAGGTGCCCGCCACCATACCTGGCTAATTTTTATATTTTTAGTAGAGACAGGGTTTCGCCATGTTGGTCTCAAACTCCTGACCTCAGGTAATCCGCCCTTCTCAGGCTCCCAAAGTGTTGGGATTACAGGCGCGAGTCACCACGCGCAGCCAGTGCTCCCATCTTTTAACTTCTAATGTGGCTATTGAAAAGTCAGCTTTTAGTCTAATTATTTTCCTCATATAATAATCTGGCTTTTCTCTCTTCTCTTTATCTTTGATGTTCTACAGTTTCACTAAGATGTGTGCTGATGTATATTTCTTCTTATTTATACTGTCTGGGAATAGTGTGTCCTTATGAATCTGATATTGGGAATTAGCATATTTTATCTAGTATTGAAATTCTCAGCCACAGTCTCTGAATATTGCAGCCCCTGTTCCTTCTAGAATTTCTGTTAGGTTTATGTGAGATCTTCTCATTCACTCCTCCATGTCTCTTAACCTTTCATATTTTCACTATCTTCATCTCCTCTTAATGCATTCTGGACAATTTTCTAGATTTATCTTCTTTCCACCTGTGTATAAACTACCCTTTTGACCTCTATTTTTTTCCCATTTTATTTTCAGTTTTCAGAAGTTCTGTTTGGTTTCTTTTCGACTCTGTTTAATCCCTCTCAATGGTCTGTTGTTCCATTGCCAAATCATCTAATAATTCTGGTAGCTATCATAGGTACAGGTCTGCTTCTGCTGTGTGTTGTTTCTGTTGACTCACACATAGTGGCTTATTATCTCCTATGTTTGAGGACTTTTTTTTTTTTTTTAAATGTGTGTGAACTCACATTCTTTGGAAATTTATCTGTGAGAATTGAGCCCTGGATGAAAATGTGTTCCTCCATGGAAGATTTATGTCTGTTTCTTTTTCCTTTTCCTTTTTGTTGAGACGGAGTCTTACTCTGTCACCCAGGCTGGAGTGCAGTGGCGTGATCTCGGCTCACTGCAACCTCTGCCTCCCAGGTTCAAGTGATTCTTTCACCTCAGCTGCCTGAGTAGCTGGGGTTACAGGTGCCTGACGCCACACCTGGCTAATTTATGTATTTTTAGTAGTGATGGGGTTTTACCATGTTGGCCAGGCTGTTTTTGCTCCTAACCTCAAGTGATCCTCCCATCTCGGCCTCCCAAAGGGCTGGGATTACAGGTGTGAGCCACTATGCCCAGTCAATTTATGTTTGTTTCTATGGGGCAGTTTGGGGCACTACAATCCCAGAATCACTTTAACTAAATCTTAGGCTTAAAGATTTTCTTTTTGAAGCACACAGTTATGAGGCATTGCTTGCAAGTGAGGACAGTGCCATGGTTAGGAAACAGGTAGTCTTCATTGTCCTTTTCTGTTGGTGGGACTTTTTTAGTTTGCTCAATTCTCTACTTTATCCTCAGGGAACCCCAGCTTTATGTGGGGGGTTCCAATCCAACCTTCCTGCCCCTTAAGCCTCACGCTTCAACTTCTGTCCTCTGCACGTTGCTAGTTCTCCAGGGATTGGCAGATGTCACCAGGCAAACACCAGCTCTGGCTGGAATTTTTCTGGAGTGGTGTTTTCTCCTTATTTCTGATCATTCTTCTTCCTTTTCTGACAACATTGCCATGCCTTTAAAAAGAAAGATGCTTCTTGTATTTCATCCAGCATGTTAAGTGCTCTATACTGGGAGGGTTTCTCCAGACAGCAGTTGCTTGAAATAAACTATTTATGTTTTTTACCCATCTGGAACTTATTTTTGTGTTGTACAAAACAGAGGTCTAAGAGTCCTGCTACCATTTCACTGTTCCTTCTTTTTGTTCAGAAGTGATATCTCTGAATCAACTTTTAAAACAATATTTCCCCACTATTTTCTGTTGCTCATTGCCAGCTGGATATCTAAAAAAGTCATAGAAACCTGCTTTTAAGTGAAATATCCCAAAAACAAAATTATCATACTATTGACTGGCGCAGTGGCTCTGAGTTTTTTACTCCTGTGTGTGGCTTTAAGAATTGGTCCAGCACAATGGCTCATGCCTGTAATCCCAGCACTTTGGGAGGCCAAGGCAGGAGGATTGCTTGAGGCCAGAAGTTTGAGACCAGCCTGGCAACATGATGAAAACTCATCTCTACAAAAAATTACCCGAATGTGGTGGCGTGCACCTGTAGTCCTAGCTACTCAGGAAACTGAGGTGGGAGGATCCCTGAACCCAGGAGGTTGAGGCTACAGTGGGCTGTGATGGTGCCACTGCACTCCGGTCTGGGCAACAAAGTGAGAACCTAAAAGAATAAATGAATAAATAAACAAACAAACAAACAAATAAATCTCTTGAAATTTATATAACAAAAATTTTTTGCCTTAACAATCCAATTTTATCATTTGATCAGAGAGAAAAGGGTTCTAGGTCCTCTCCTGACGTAGAGATGAAGCAAACACAGGTCAACAGCATTTTGCATTAAAAATTCATAACTGAAAGAAGAAAGAATTCATAACTTTGTTTTCTCAAAAATTATACTGGAACATAGTTTAATATCAGTTTGAAGACCAAGTCAACTTCATATTAGCCAAATTCATACCAAAGGAAAGAAAATTGAACATGTTGCAAAATAATTTACCATGTGTTTTTCATAAATGTTAATATAAATGGATTGAATTATACACTGCTCAGCCCCATTCACACATAGACAGACAGACATTTAAAGGAAAACGAGTTCTCTCAACTTTTGCTTATCTGAAAATGTTTTTATTTCACTTTCATGTTTAAAATACATCTTTAGCCAGACACAGTGGCTCATGCCTGTAATCCCAGCACTTTGGGAGGGCAAGGAGAGAGGATTGATGGAACCCAGGAGTTTGGGATCAGCCTAGACAACATAGTGAGACCTCATCTCTACAAAAGATAAACAAAATTACCTGGATGTGGTGTGGGCACCTGCAGTCCCAGCCACTTGGGAGGTTGAAGTGGGAGGATCACTTGAACCTGGGAAGTTGAGGCTGTAAGTGAGCCATGATCATGTCACTGCACTCCAGCCTTGGCCACAGAGTGAGACCCTATCTCTAAATAAAATTTTAAAAATAAGATCTATTTTCACTCAATATAGAATTCTAGGTTGATCTTTTTCTTTCAGTACTTTAAAGATGCCATTCAATTGTCTTTTGAACTATATTGTTTCTCATGAGAACTTGGCTGACATTCTTATCGTTTCTCTATGTATAATGTGTCCATTTTCTCTTTTTGCTTTTAAGATTTTTTCCCTTTATTTCTGGCTTTCAACAGTTTGACCCTGATGTGCATTGGTGTTATTATTTTTGTATTTATCCAGCTTAGGAATTTCTGAGCTTTTTGGATCTTGAGTTGTTATACACTTTTATCAAATTTAGAACATTTTCAGGCAAACTTTTTTTTAATTAAAAAATTTTGGCCAGGCACAGTGGTTCACGCCTGTAATCCCAGCACTTTGGGAGCCTGAGGCAGGTGGATCACGAGGTCAGGAGTTCAAGACCAGCCTGGCCAAGATAGTGAAACCCCGTCTCTACTAAAAATACAAAAAATTAGCTGGGCGTGGTGGTGGGCGCCTGTAATCCCAGCTACTCAGGAGGCTGAGGCAGATAATTGGTTGAACCTGGGAGGTGGAGGTTGCAGTGAATGAGACTCCATCTCAAAAAGCAAATTTTTTTATTTGTATAGATAGGGTCTCCCTGTGTTGCCCAGGCTGGTCTGGAACTCCTGGGCTCAAGCAATCCTCCCTTCTCGGCCTCCCAAAGTGTTTGGATTACAGGCGTCAGCCGCCACGTCCAGCCCAAAACTTCTTTTTCTTTTTTTCTTCTTTTGAGACAGAGTCTTGCTCTTTTTTTGAGACAGAGGCTGGAGTGCAATGGCGCAATCTCAGCTCACTGCAACTCCACTTCCCGGGTTCAAGCAATTCTCCTGCCTCAACCTCCTGAGTAGCTGGGATTACAGGCACCCACCATCACACCCAGCTAATATTTGTATTTTTGGTAGAGATGGGATTTCACCATGTTGCCCAGGCTCAAACTCCTGACCTCACGTGATCTGCCTGCCTGGGCCTCCCAAAGTGCTGGGATTACAGGCTTGAGCTGCCACACCTGGCCCCCAACACTTCTTTAAATGGAATCCAAACATGTTTTGTGCTCCACTCTATTTCTCTTCTCCTTATGGGACTTCAGTTACATGGGTGTTAACTTTTGATGCAATCTCACATTGCATCAGATCTCACGATGCTCATTGAAGAGCCCTTCTCCCATCTCTCTTTTCCTTTTTCTATCTCCATGCTTTGGTCTGGATTATTTATATTGATCTATCTTCAAGTTCCCTAATCTTTTATTTGATTGTGTCTACTCTGCTTATTTTTAACTGAGATGTAATTCACATACCATAACATTCACCTTTTTAAGTGTACAAATAGTGGTTTTTAGTATATTCACAAAGTTGCACAGCTACCATCACTATTTAATTTTGGAACATTTCATCACCTTAAAAGGAAACTCTATCACCATTAGCAGTCACTTTTTATTCCCCCTTTCCACCATCCCTGGGCAACTAATCTACTCTCTGTCTCTATGGATTTGCCTATTTTGGGCATTTCATTTAAATGAAATCATAAAATATTTGACGTTTTATGTCTGGCTTCTTTCACATATCATAATTTTTCAAAGTTCATCATATTGTAGTATGAATTAACACTTCATTCCACGTATGCATAAATAATATTCTATTGTATGGATATATCACAATTTGCTTATCCATTATTTAGTTGATGGACATTTGCACAGTTTCCACCTTTAAGCTACTATGAATAATGCTGTTATTGACACTAATGTATAAGTTTTATGTGGACACATGTTTTCATTTCTCTTGGAAATATACCTAGAATAGAATTACTAGATCATAACTCTTGTGTTTGTCTTTTTTTCTTTTTCTTTCTTTCTTTTTTTTTTTTTT
>NW_016807423.1:3565365-3569828 GCF_001698545.2 Rhinopithecus bieti | reverse complement strand
AGCCACCGCGCCCGGCCTCTTTTTTTGAGACAAGGTCTCACTCTGTTACCCAGGCTGGAATGCAGTAGCGTGATCACAGCTTACAGCAGCCTTGAACTCCTAGGCTCAAGTGATCCTCCCACCTCAGCCTCCCAAGTAGCTGGGACTATAGGCATGTGCCACCACGCCTGGCTAATTTATTTATTTATTTATAGAGATGGAGTCTCACTATGTTTCCCAGGCTGGTCTCAAACTCCTGGGCTCAAAAGATCCTCCTTCCCTGGCCTCCCAAAATGCTGAAATTATAGGCATGAGCCACCTGTATTCGGTATTGAGCCTGTATATTTAACTTTTAAATGAACTGTCAAATTGTTTTCCACAGAAGCTACACCATTTTACATTTTACCAGCCTTGCATGAGGCTCAAATTTCTCCACAGCTGTGCCAATGCTTGCTATTGCTCTTTTAAAATTATTATTATAGCCTCTTTCTAGTGGGTGTGAAGTGATATCTCTTTGAGGCCTTGATTTGAATTTTCCTGATGACTAATGACATCAAGCATATTTTAATGTGCTTATTGGCCATTTGTAAACCTACTTTGGAGAAATACTTATTCAGATCCTTTGCCTTTTTTTTTTTCTTTTTTTTTTATGGGTTTTTGCTCTGTTGCCTACGCTGGAGTGCAATGGCTTGATCATGGCTCACTGCAGCCTCAACCTCCCAGGCTCAAGCAATCCTCCCACCTCAGTCTCCCAAGTAGCTGGAACCACAGGCACAGGCCACCACATCCAGCTAATTTTTTTTTTTTTTTTTTTTTTTTTTTTTTTTTGGGATGGGATCCCACTATGTGGCCCAGGCTGGTCTTTAATTTCTGGCCTCAAGCCATGCTCCCGTGTTGGCTTTCCAAAGTGCCAGGATTACAGACATGAGATGCCACATCCGGCCCCCATTTTAAAATTGGGTTGTCTTTTTTTTTATTATTGAATTGTAGGAGTTCTTTCCATTCTAGATACAAGTTACTTGTCAGATATGTAAATTACAAATATTTTCTCTCATTCTGTGGGTTGTCTTTTCATTTTCCTGTGAGTGTCCTTTGATGCACAAAGGTTTTTAATTTTGAAGTCTAATTTATCTATTTTTTTATTTAATTGCTTGTGTTTTAGGTGTCATACCTAAGAAACTATTACCTAATCCAAGGTCATGAAGATTTAGCCCTATATTTTCTTCCAAGGGCTTTATAGTTTTAGCTCTTAAGATCTTTGATCTGGCTGCAGGCACTGTGGCTCATGCCTATAATCCTAGCAATTTGGGAGGCAAAGGTGGGAGGATTGCTTGAGCCCAGGAGTTCAAGAACAGTCTGGGCAACATAGTGAGACCTTATCTCAAAAGAAAAAAAGACAATCCTTGATCCATTCTGATTTAGTTTTTTGTACATGGTGTGAGTCAGGGGTCCAAATTCATTCCCTTGCATGTGGATATCCAGTGTCCTACTACTATTTGTTGAAAAGATTGTTCTTTTGTTCTTTTCTCCATTGCATAGTCTTGGCATCCTTGTTGAAAATCAATTAACCATAGACTCTCACTTTTATTCCATTGATCTATATGGCTGTCCTTTTCCAGTACTACACTGTCTTAATTACTGCAGCTTTACAGTAAGTTTTGAAAATCAGAAAGTGGGAGTCCTCCAACTTTGTTCCTTTTCAGGATTATATTGGCCCTTCTGGATCCTTTGCATTTTCATATGACTTTTAGGATCATCTTGTCAATTTCTGCAACAGAGGCAGTTGAAATTTTGATAGAAATTGCATTAAATCTGTATATCAATTTGGAGAATATTGCCATTGCAACAATATTAAGTCTTCCAACTTAAGAAAACAGGATGTTTTTCCATTTATTTAAATCTCCCTTAATTTCTTTCAACGGTGTTTTGTAGTCTTCAGTATAGAAGTTGTATTAGACTATTCTCATGCTACTATGAAGAAATACCAGAGACTGGGTAATTTATAAAGGAAATAGGTTTAATTGACTCACAGTTCCACATGGCTGGGGAGGCCTCAGGAAACTTACAAGCATGGCAGAAGGGGAAGCAAACACGTTCTTCTTCACATGGTGGCAGGAGAGAGAAGTGCCAAGCAAAGGTGGAAAAGTCTCTTATAAAACCATCAGATCTCATGAGAACTCACTCACTATCATGAGAACAGCATGGGGGTAACCGCCCCCATGATTCAATTACCTCCTGCCAGGTCCTTCCCATGACACGTGGGGATTATGGGAACTACAATTCAAGATGAGATTTGGGTTAGGACACAGAAACAGACCATATTAGAAGTCTTGTACATCTTTTGTTAAATTTATACCTAAGTATTTTGCTCATGTTGATGCTATTATAAATAGAATTGTTTTCTTAATTTTATTTTCAGAGTTCATTGCTAGTGTATATTTTATGAAATACAATTGATTTTTGCTTGGGTGTGGTGGCCCATGCCTGTAATACCAGCACTTTGGGAGGCTGAGGTGGGCAGATCACTTGAGGTCAGAAGTTCAAGACCACACTGGCCAATATGGCAAAACCCCGTCTCTACCAAAAATACAAAAATTATCTGGGCATGGTGGCCCGCACCTGTAATCCTAGCAACTCAGGTTCTGAGGTGGGAGAATCACTTGAACCCAGAAGAAGGAGGGTTCAATGAGCCGAGATTGTGCCACTGCACTTCAGCCTGGGTGACAGAGTGAGACTCCATCTCAGAAAAAAAAAAAATACAATTGATTTTCATATGTAATCTTAAATTCTGCAACCTTAAATTCTGCAACAAAATATCTTGTTGATTATTTCTAATAGTTTTCAAGTGGATTCCTCAGGACTATCTATAACAGCATTATGTCATACCACTTACAAATAGAAATAGTTTTACTTCTTTCTTTTCAATCTTGATGACTTTTGTTTCTTTTTCTTGTCCAAATGCCCTGGATAGAACCTCTAGTACAATGTTGAGTATAAACAGCAAAAGCAGACACCTTCGTCTTATTCCTGAACTTAGTAGGAAAACATCCAGTATTTCACCATTAAATATGAAGTTAGATGTGGGTTTTTCATAGATGCCCCTTATCATGTGGAGGATGTGCTCTTCTACCCAAAAAAGACCAAATGCACTTTATTCTCAAGTGCACATGGACTATTCCCCAGGATACACAACATGTTAGGCATAAAACAAGTGTCAATAAATTTACAAAGATTGAACTCATACAATATATCTTCTCCAACCACAGTAGAATAAATTCAGACATTAATTTCTAGTTTGTTGAGTGTTTTTTCATGAAAAGGGTTGGATTTTGTCAAATGCTTTTTCTGCACCTATTGAGATGATCATGAAGTTTTGAGGTTTTACTCTATTGATACAGTGCATTATGGTAATTGATTTTCAGATATTAAACTAACCTTGCATTCCTGGGATAAATCTCACTTGGTCAAAGTGTATAATTGAGTTTATATGTTGCTGGATTCAGTTTATTATCTTGTTGAAGTTTTGCATCCATATTCATAAGCGGTGTTAATCTGTGGTTTTCTTGTCTTTGTCTGGTTTTGATATCAGAGTGGTAGTGGCCTCACAAAATGATTTGGGAAGTATTTACTTTTCTCCTATTTCTTGGAAGAGTTTGTGAAGAATTTGTATTAATTCTCTAAATGTTTGACAGAATTCACTAATGAAGCCATCTGGGATGGGATTTTCTTTGTGGATAGTATATTATTATTATTACTATTACTACTACTGCTACTATTAATTCAATCTCTTTACTCGTTATTATGTCTATTGAGATTATTTGTTTCTTTTTGAGTTTGTTTCAGTAGTTTGTGTCTTTTTTTTCTTTTTTTTTTTTATACAAAGTCTCACTCTGTCAACAGGCTGGAGTATAGTGGCATGATCTTGGCTCACTGCAACATCCACCTCCTGGGTTCAATCAATTCTCCTGCTTCAGCCTCCCGAGTAGCTAGGATTGCAGGCATGCACCACCATGCCCAGCTAATTTTTGTATTTTTAGTTGACCATGTTGGTCAGGATGGCCTTGATCTCCTGACCTCATGATCAGCCCACTTCAGCCTCCCAAAGTGCCGGGATTATAGGCGTGAGCCACTGTGCCCAGCCTAGTTTGTGTCTTTCTATTAATTTTTCCATTTCGTCTGGAGTATCTAGCTTATTGACATACAACTGTAGTCCTTTTTTTATTTCTGTAAGGTCAGTAGTCCCCACTTTCATTCTTAATCTTAATAATTTGAGTCTCCTTTTTTTAAAACTGTCTAGTAAAGGTTTGTCAATTTTGTTGATCTTTTTAAAGAACTAACTTTTAGTTTTGTTAATTTTCTCTATTATTTTCTATAGTGTATTTTGTTTATTCCTGCTTTAATTTTATTATTGCCCCATTTTTTTTTTTTTTTTTTTTAGAAAGGGGTCTCGCTTTGGCGCCCCGGCTGGGGGGCAGGGGGGGGGT
>NW_016807423.1:3423954-3564578 GCF_001698545.2 Rhinopithecus bieti | reverse complement strand
TTTTGAGATGGAATCTCGCTCTGTTGCCCAGGCTGGAGTGCAGTGGCATGATCTTGGCTCCCTGCAAGCTCCGCCTCTGGGGTTCATGCCATTCTTCTGCCTCAGCCTTCTGAGTAGCTGGGACTACAGGCCCAGGTTAATTTTTTGTGTTTTTAGTAGAGACAGGATTTCACCATGTTAGCCAGAATGGTCTCGATCTCCTGACCTCATGATCTGCCCGCCTTGGCCTCCCAAAATGCTGGGATTACAGGCGTGAGCCACTGCACCTGACCTTTTCCTGGATTTTATAAGTTTTGTCATGTTGTGATTTTTTTTTCCATTCTGTTCAAAGAAATTTTTAATTTCCCTTGTGATTTCTATTTTTTGAGATAGGCTCTTTCTATGTTGCCCATGCTGGTCTTGAACTCCTGCCCTCAAGTGATCCTCTTTCTTTGGCCTCCCAAGTAGCTGGGATTAGAGGCACACACCACTCTGCCCGGTTCCCTGGTGATTTCTTGTTTGACTAATTGATTATTTAGGAGTGTGCTGTTTAATTTTCACATATTTATGAATTTCCATATTCTTTTTGTTTTTGAATTCTAATTTCATTTTGTTATGGTTGAAGAACATATACTGTATAAATTCAATCTTTGTAAGTTTATTAACACTTGTTTTATGGCCTAATAGATGATCTATCCTCAGGAATAGTCCATATGCACCTAAGAAAAATGTGCATTCTGCTATTGTTGGGTGGAGTGTTCTATAGATGTCTATAGTGTTGTTTAATTCCTCTTTTTCTTTGCTGATCTTTTTTCTAATTGCCAATTTTTGCATTTGTAATTTGAAGCTATCTCCAAAATCACTATTTCTTCCGTAAGATCAAAGTTGTTATTTAGCCCCTCTAGTGAATATTTTATTCTAGTTATGGTATTTTTCAACTCCAGAGTTTCCATTAAAAAAAAAAAAAAAAATTCTCAGCCAGGCATGGTGGCTCATGCCTGTAATCCCAGCACTTTGGATGGCCAAGGTGGGTGGATGCCCTGAGCTCAGAAGTTTGAGACCAGCCTGGACAACATGACAAAACCCTATCTCTGCCAAAAATACAAAATATTAGCCAGATGTGGCGTGTGCCTGTGGTCCCAGCTACTTTGGAGGCTAAGGTGGGAGAATTGCTTGAGTCTGGGAAGCAGAGATTACAGTGAACTGAGATTGTGCCACTGCACTCCAACCTGGGTGACAGAGTAAGACCCCAGCTCAAAATAATAATAATAATAATAATAATAATTTATATCTCTCTATTGATATTTTATACCTGGTGACACATTACAGATACAGATATATTCTCATACTTTCCTGTAGTATGTAGTATTCAGACATAGATTTTTTTCAGTGTTTTGAATATATTTAAATAGTTGATTTAAAGTCTTTGCCTAGTAAGTCCAACATGTGGCTTTCTTCAGAGGCAATTTCTATGTATTCCTTTTTTCTTGTGAATACAATTTTGTTTCACAATGTTTGGTTAAATTTGTTTTTTTTTTTTTTTTTTTTTTTTTGAGACGGAGTCTCGCTTTGCCGCCCAGGCTGGAGTGCAGTGGCCGGATCTCAGCTCACTGCAAGCTCCGCCTCCTGGGTTTACGCCATTCTCCTGCCTCAGCCTCCCGAGTAGCTGGGACTACAGGCACCGCCACCTCGCCCGGCTAGTTTTTTTTGTATTTTTTAGTAGAGACGGGGTTTCACCGTGTTAGCCAGGATGGCCTCGATCTCCTGACCTCGTGATCTGCCCGTCTCGGCCTCCCAAAGTGCTGGGATTACAGGCTTGAGCCACCGCGCCCAGCCGAAATTGGACTTTTTAAATGCTATAATGTGGTAACCTGAAAGTCAGACTCTTCCCCCCTCTCCTGTGTTGTTGTTGTTGTTACAGCTGTTTGTTTATTCAGTGACTTCTCTGGATTAATTCTGTAAAGTCTACATTCTTTATTGTATGTGGCCAATGAAGTCTCTAGTCAGCCATCTTAGTGGTCAGTTAATGATTGGCCAGTGATTTCTTTTATTAACTAGAAGCAAAAAAGTTATCCCAGTCTTTACTGAGGGGCGCTGTGTGTGTATGTGTGTGTGTGTGTGTTGGGACACACTTTTTTTTTTTTTGAGACAGAGTCTCGCTCTGTCACCCAGGCTAGAGGGCAGGGACATGTGATCTCGGCTCACTGCAGCCTCCACTTCCCATGTTCCAGTGATTCTCCTGCCTCAGCCTCCCAAGCAGCTGGGATTATGGCACCCACCACCATGCCCAGCTAATTTTTGTATTTTTGGTGCAGACAGGGTTTCATTATGTTGGCCAGACTGGTCTCAAACTCCTGACCTCATGATCCACCCACCTTAGCCTCCCAAAGTGGTGGGATTACAGGCGTGAGCCACCTCACCCAGCCTAGGAGGCTGAGGCAGGAGGACTGTTTGAGCCTAGGAGTTCAAGTCCAGACTGGGCAACATAGTGAGAAGCAAGACCCTGTCTCAATAAATAAATACTCATTGGACAGGATTAAAAAATTGGGAAAATGGCCTCCAGAAGACCCTCCAAAACGGTGAGCCACCTCACCCAGCCTAGGACATACCTTTAACACTCAGCCAGGTAGTGTCCAACTGCGCCTTAGCCTTCACTTCCTACTTGCACAGAAAACCAAACTCAGCCACAAGTGAGAGCTTAGAGCTTTCTCATTCTATCCTAAGCACACACACAGCCCTACACATGTGTGTCAGCTTGCAAATTTCCAGGAATATGGCAGAGTTCTTCGAGGCTCCTTTGGACATCTAATTTCCCAGCTTTTCCTTTTAAGCCGTTTAGTTAGTCTGAGTTTGTGGGGAGTGGAAAGGAAGTTCCGTGTGTGTGTATGTGTGTGTGTGTGTCCCAACTGTTATTCATTGCTTCAGGCAGCCATGAAGTTAAAACATTTGTCTTTAATTGTTTCCAACAAACATTTCTTCCTACCCAGGAGGAAGGCTATTCACAATGGGCTAGCTTCAAGTCATCCTTGTAACTGGGGTCTTCCAAGGAACTACCAGATAGGCCAGATAATGACAATTTCCTTAAGCACAGGTCTTTGGAAGGGTTCCACCTCTATTTGCCTCCTCTAGTGGCTGCCAAGAGGACTTCCTAAGAGGGAATGCAAGCTGTTATTTTTCAAGGCTACTGCCAAGCTGATGAGTGGGGAATGAGACTAGGGTAAGTTAAAATGGCACAAAGTTTGCTGTTCTTACTGAGATTCAACTTTTGTTTCTTCTAAGTACACTGTCCCCAAGTAGCTGCAAGCCTTTGGTTAATTTTCAGAACTTTGAAAAAGTTGATTCTACCTATTTTTGCCAGTTTTTGTTGTTGTTATCGTTGCTATTGCTGCTTATGGGGCCTGAAGGGGTAAAGTTTTGGAGGGTCTTTGGAGGCCATTTTCCCAATCTTTTAATCCTGTCCAATGAGTATTTATTTATTTATTTATTTATTGAGACAGGGTCTTGCTTCTCACTATGTTGCCCAGTCTGGACTTGAACTCCTGGGCTCAAACAGTCCTTCTACCTCAGCCTCCTGGGTAGCTGGGACTACAAGTGTGCACCACCATGCCCAGTGCCAACGTGTTGCTGATGGTTTCTATATGAGTAAATGAAGGGAGATGAATGCAGAAATAAAGATAAATACAAGAGGATCTATTTTAAAAGAAGGGGTCAGGGGGCTCCTTGCTTCTAGTGAGCAAATGCAGCCCTGAGCTTCCACAGCCCCTCATATTTATGAGGTGGAAAGAGCAGGGAGGGAGAGGTAATGGTTGCTCAGTTGCTTGATTTATCACAGGTACACATAATTTCTTTTTTTGTACAACAGGCTTCAGATTTCCTATAGATAATCACAAGGAACACTGTGCTGGGGGGTGGGAAAACCCTCAGTATCCCTTCTGGCGGCAGACACAGTTGTCAGTTCTCCAACATCCTGCTTTCGTGAAAACAGTTTTCCATTTGCTTATATAGTCTCCAGTGGTACACTGAGTTGGTCATCACCCCCATTTTCTCGGCCTGTAACACCAATGAGTGTTTTTAGTTTAGTTAGTATGTTTTTAGTACAATAATTTTCATTAGGGTGTTTTGTTTTGTTTTTGAGATGAGGGTCTCACTCTGTTGCCCAAGCTGGAGTGCAGTGGTGTAATCATAGCTCTCTGCAGCTTCAACCCCCTGGGCTCAAGTGATCCTCTCACCTCAGGCTCTTGAATAGCTGGAACTATAGGCATGTGCCACCACACGTGGCTAATTTTTTATTTTTTTGTAGAAATGAGGTCTAACTATGTTTCCCAGGATGGTCTCAAACTCTTGGGCTGGGATTACAGACATGAGCCACTGTACCAGGCCAGGCTTTTTTTCTTTTCAATATAATAGCTTTATTTAAACATAATTTATATACTACACAGTTCACTGGTTACAGTGTACAATTCAGTTCACATTTAGAGTTGTGGTATAATCACAGAGTTGCAGTTGTTGTTTTTTTTTTTAAACCATTTTTATATCTCTATTGAAATTCCCCCCATCTCTTAACACATTATTTTTAACTTTTCCTATGGGATCTTTAACACATTTATCACTTATCTTGCCTGCTAATTCCAACATTGGATTATCTGATAATTTGTTTCTATTATCTTATTTTTTTCTTAACTAAGAGTCATGTTTTCCTGTTTCTCCACATGTCTGGTAATATATTATTGCGTACAGGATGTTGCAGGTAAAACATTGGGGAGATTCTGTATTCTATTACCTGCCTTCAAACAGAGTTGAGTTTTGTTCTAGCAGACAGGTAGATTACTGCCATATCACTCAGATCTAGTGGAGGCTTGGTTTTCACACTTTTTAGAATGCATTTATTTAGTTTTGTCCTCATTTATAAGGAGAATCTCTTGGACCTGGACATGGTCCCCCTGGGATGTCAATGGAAGGCCCGAGGTGTTTACCAAGCTCGCCTAACATAATGAGACTCAAACTCCAAACACTGTTTCCCCTGAAGTGCACAGGTACTGACATCTCTGCTCAACAATTTCAGGCTTCCAGCTGTTATTTTCCCCTAATCTCTTTGGAATCTCCACTCATGTAGTTTAGGTGTCAGCCGCAGATTTGAGAAAAATGTGCACATAGATTCGGTGCTCTGCTTTTGTAGCTCCGTCCTGTCCGGTTTTACCTCCTCAATTTCCTGCCACTCCAGCAATCTCCAACTCTGTCCTCTGACTCCTCAGGCCACAACTTCTAGTTGTTCTGTGTCCCCATGTTCCACAAGAACTGGGAGGTGCTCTCCAAAGAAAGCTATAGAAATGTGGCTCTCACCCAGCATGGTTCCTTTCTTTTAAGAATTAAATCCCATCAAGTTTCTGCCTGTTTTTTTTTTTTTGTCATTCTCCAGCAGCTTCATACCATTTAAAAAAATATTTAGATCAGAGTTTATCATTGTTATCTTAAAGAGGACTAGTCTGATATAAGCCACTCTGCCAATACCAAAAGTTAAGACCTTGTTCCAGAACTGTTACCCTTGTACTATGTTATTAGGTATTCATTACCTATTTTATTGTACAAGTAATAAATACTCATATATTTAAAAATTGCCAAATGATACAGAAATATACGAAAGAAAATTTAATTTTTAAGTAATTAAAAAATTAATCACTTTAATTATTCCCACCCCACTCCCCTCTCCATGATAATTTGGCATGCATCCTTACAAACACACACAAACACATACATGGCTTTTACATAAATGATATGATTTTATGTGTATTATTTAGTAATCTACCTTGTTTTCACTTAGTATGTTTTTTAGCGATTTTCTGTGAGTACATATTTATTCTTTCATTAGGTATTCATAAAGCATTTGCTATGTATCCGGCACTGTTCTAAGTCCTGGAGATAAATCAGTGAACCAAACTTGCCTTCATGGAGGTTATAGTCTATCTAGGGTGGGAGGAGGTGAATCAGAAATAAACAATTAACAAAACAAATAAGGTGTTACGTGCTGTGGAGAAAAATTAAGTGGGAAAGGCAATAGGATTGCTAACCATCTGGGAAGAGAAGGTGTTTGCAAATTATTTAAAGAGTGAACAAGGAAGGTGACGTTTGAGTGGCTCAGAAGAAGTGAGGTGGTATGAGAAAACAACTCTCCAGGTACTGGGAACAGCAGGAGGGAGGACTTGGCAGGTGCCTGCCAGTGTGTTTAGGGGAACAGTCAAGACCAGTGTGTGTGATGTGGAGTTAGCAGGTGCAGTAAGAGATAAGGTCAGATTGCTGTAGAGGCCCAAGTGGTACCGCGCCTTAGAGAACACTGTAGTTTCCTGTCTCTACATATCATTCCGTGAAAGTGGGTTAGCTGGATCCTCTTTCACTTCAGCTGGCACCACAGGGTGTTCTGTTGAGCCCTGGCCCCCACAGTCCGATGAATGTGTCTCTTCTCTGTGCTTCCTTGCTAGCCTGAGTCTTTCTTAGTGGTGCTGCAACTTAGCTATAGATTCTCAAAACAGCTTTCCCTGTGATTTCTTGGATACTTGCTTTGAGTCCAGATTCTCCCTTCATGGTGATTTCCCCACTGGAAACCATGGTGTGTTCTCCTGCCAGCAGATCTACTTCAGGATCAGGCTT
This sequence comes from Rhinopithecus bieti, assembly GCF_001698545.2. Taxonomy (NCBI): domain Eukaryota; kingdom Metazoa; phylum Chordata; class Mammalia; order Primates; family Cercopithecidae; genus Rhinopithecus; species Rhinopithecus bieti. The sequence goes on along the minus strand of NW_016807423.1, from coordinate 3,557,957 downwards.
CCCCTGACCAGGTCTCTCCCCATTCTCAAATATCAGAGAAGAGGGGCTGAAATGACCATCCACTCCTTCCCGGAAGGCCTTGGACTTCTTTGCAAACCTGTTCACCTTCTCCTCAAAAACCAAGTCTACATATTGAAGACATATGTAAGAATCCTGCTTTTATGAAGCCATAAAAGGCTCCATTTCACCATTCTCTTAGGGCAAGGAGTCCCTATCTAATGTACACTGCCATAAATAACAGATACCACTAAAGTTATCTTACCCTGAAAGGAAGAGACCTGTTTCAAGGTGAAACATTCAATCTATATAAGCAGAGAAGAGGGGCAGCCCCTTGGCACTGTCTTACATATGGATGTACTGTAATTTAATTGGTCGTTCCTCTACTTTTGAATATTTCTTTTCCTCCTTTTTTATTATTATAAATAATTCTGCAATGAATACCTTGGCATGAGTGGAAAATATTTCTTGAGACTAGATTCTTGAAAGCAGAATATTGGGTCAAAAGACATAAGCATTTAAATTTAAAACATTCCCAAATTGCCCTACAAAAATGCTTTACCAATTTTTATTCCCATAGGAATGTCTGTTCCCCCCTCCATCACCATCACTAAATATTAAAAATCATTTTTCACCTTTGATATTAGTATTGTTTCAATTTCCATATCTCTGGTTGCTAGTGAGGTGGAACTTTTTTTACATTTATTGGCTGTTTTTCTTTTTCTGTAAACTGACTATTCATAACCTTTGCTTTCTATTGGATTGTTTGTCATTTCCTTATCTTGCACATGTTGCTTTAAGTCTATTCCTAGGTATTTTGAAGTTGTTGTAAATGATTACTACAGATTAATAGAAAAGCTATTGATTTTTAGTACATCAGTCTTATTTCTGGCATTCTTCCTGAACATTTTTCTTGATTTTAATAGTTTTACAATTGATTATCTTTTTTGCTTAGGGAGACAATCGTATCATTTGCAATAATGGTTTATTGTGATTACTGATGTATTTGGACTTATGCCTACTATTTTTGTTATGTATATATATACACTTTTAAATTTTTTTTATTTTATTTTATTTTATTTTGAGGCAGTTTCTCTCTTATTGCCCAGGCTAGAGAATGCAATGGTGCTATCTTGGCTCACTGCAACCTCCACCACCTGGGTTCAAGTGATTCTCCTGCCTCAGCCTCCTGAGTAGCTGGGATCACAGGCACCTGCCACCACGACCGGCAATTTTTCTTTTTTTTTCAGATGGAGTCTCGCTCTGTCCTAGAGTACAATGGTGCGAGCTTGGCTCACCGCAAACTCCGCCTCCCAAGTTCACGCCATTTTCCTGCCTCAGCCTCCTGTGTAACTGGGACTACAGGCACCCGCCACCACGCCCGGCTAATTTTGTATAATTTTAGTGGAGACAGGATTTCATCGTGTTAGCCAGGATGGTCTTGATCTCCTGACCTCGTGATCTGCCCACCTTGGCCTCCCAAAGTGCTGGGATTACAGGCATGAGCCACCGCGTCTGACCACGCCTGGCTAATTTTTTGTATTTTTGGTAGAGACAGGGTTTCGCCATGTTGGCTGGGCTGGTCTTGAACTTCTGACTTCAAGTGATCCACGTGCCTCGGCCTCCCAAAATGCTGGGATTACAGGCTTGAGCCACTGCACCTGGCTGCTATTCTATATTTTCTTCCATTGACAATGCTTTCTGGTTTCTTTTTTCGTTGCCTGCCTGTTGAGGTTTGGTAGCATTTCTTTGTTCCTTTCGTGGTCTATAAGTTCTATTTTCTGTTTCTATTGCTCTTGCATATTTTGTTAAATACTGAAACAAATTTTTCTGTCAATGTCAGAAATCCAATCAATTCATAACCCCCACTAAACAAAATAAAATCATTAATACACTTGAACCTAATTTCCCAGGCCTCATTTCCCTTGTTTTATTAAAATAATTTGAGACCTTAGTACTAGATTGGGTTTTAAAATCTTTTTTCACATTGTGCCTCTATTACTTAGGGATACTTTATTTTTTGCTTTTTGCTATATAGAAGGTATATTATTTTCTTTTGTCATCTCCCGTGATTTAAAAGATAGTAATCCTGTTTTTAATTTTACTACTGATCGACTTTTATATTCATGAAATTTCTCTGATGATGAAAGGTAAAAACAATCAATATCTCCTAACTCCCTTACTTGATGTCAAATGAAGGTTTTAATGTACCTTTACCCGCCTTGCCCACTTCTCACTCATTTCCCAGTCTTTTAAAATTTACTGTGGGTTTATAAATCCAGCTAGCATTATAATTATGTGCATATTTTTTAAGAATAGATTTTTTGTTCAATTCTTATGATTTACTTAGTTGGTTTTAATGCTTGCAACCACTCTTCTATATTACAATGTTCCTGTTTCCAAGATTTAATTTTAATTTCTCTCTCGAGTAGCTGAAGTTTGTCTTCAAGTTGTTTACTTAGGGAGAACACGTTTCTACATCATTCTTCATAAATCTGGATGATATTTCTGTTGTTTTCACACAACAATGACAACTTGTTGGGTACAAAATTTTCATGACCATCTTTTGTACTCAAAACTATAACCATTGCTGCCTATCTTCTGGTGTGTAGAAACGACAAGGCAAAACCTAAGGCCAGGCTGGGCGCGGTGGCTCAAGCCTGTAATCCCAGCACTTTGGGAGGCCAAGACGGGCGGATCACGAGGTCAGGAGATCGAGACCATCCTGGCTAGCACTGTGAAACCCCGTCTCTACTAAAAAATACAAAAAAACTGGCCGGGCGAGGTGGTGGGCGCCTGTAGTCCCAGCTACTTGGGAGGCTGAGGCATGAGAATGGCGTGAGCCCGGGAGGCTGAGCTTGCAGTGAGCTGAGATTCTGCCTCTGCACTCCAGCCCCGCCGACAGAGTGAGACTCTGCCTCAAAAAAAAAAAGAAAAAAAAAAAAAAACCTAAGGCCCAGCCTAAATTTCCTGCTTTGCTAAACAAGTTTCATGTAGGAATTCATTTCTTTTTTTTTTTTTTTTTTTTTTTTTTTTTGAGACGGTCAGTCTTGCTTCTATGGGCCCCCAGGCCTGGGAGTTGGTGGCATGAATCTCAGCCTACACAACTCGCCTCCGGGTTCAAGCTGATTCTCCTTGCTTTTAGCCTCCCAAGTACCTGGGCACTACCAGGCGCCACCCCATGTCTGGCTATTTTTTTTTTTTTTTTTTTTTTTTGTTATTTTTAGTAGAGACGGGGTTTCACTATGTTTGGCCAGGCTTGGTCTTGAACTCCTGACCTCGTGAGTACACCTGCCTCGCGCCATCCAAAAGTGCTTGAGATTGCAGGCTTGAGCCCGCGCATGAGCCGCCGCACCTGGACAGATTCATTTAATATTCCTTCATCTTGGAAAATTCTTTTCTTTTAGAGACAGGGTCTCATTCTCTTACCCAGGCTGCAGTACAGTGGCATGATTATAGTTCACTTTAGACTCGAACTCCTGGGCTCAGGCGATCCTCCCACCGCAGTCACCAAGTAGCTGGGACTACAGGCATGTGCCACCCCACCCCAAAAAAACACAAAATTTTTGTATTTTTTTGTAGAGATGGGGTTTTACCATGTTGCCCAGGCTAGTCTTGAACTCCTAGACTCAAGTGATCTGCTTGCCTCAGCCTCCCAAAGTGCTGGGATTATAGGGGTGAGCCACCACACCCCCAGCTGAAAAGACTTTTTTCAGTAAGGCTAGGTCCTGGTATATAATTCTGTATAAATTTTCTCTGGAACTTATTGATTGGTTTACCCAATCATTTTCAGCTCAGGAAATCACTTCCTCTTGGGTATGTGACTATTATATCTGTTTGTTTGGTTGTCATGATCACTAATATCTCTTGGCCATGCCCTCCTCTCCATCAGCTCCCACTAGAGGAACACAACAGCCTTCAGATGGATCTCTCTGATTTCCTTCAGCCCACTTCTCCCTTTTCTGTCAATGTCAGGAAACAAATCAATTCATAACCTCCCTTAAACAAGAAAACATCATTAATACACTTGAACCCAATTTCCCAGGTTTGTTTTATTGAACAACCTTGTTTTATTGAAATCATGTCCCTTGTTTTATTGAAATCATTTGAGATCCTAGTACCAGTTTTTTGTTTGTTTGTTTGTTTTGTTTTTCTTGGAGATGGAATCTTGCTCTGTTGCCCAGGCTGGAGTGCAATGGCGTGATCTCAGCTCACTGCAACCTCTGCCTCTCGGGTTCAAGAGATCTCCTCTCTCAGCCTCCTGAATAGCTGGATTACAGGGGTCCGCCACCAAGCCCGGCTAATTTTTGTATTTTTAGTAGAGACAGGATTTCGCCATGTTGGCCAGGCTGGTCTCAAACTCCTGACCTCAAGTGATCCACTTGCCTTGGCCTCCCAAAGTGCAGGGATTACAGGCGTGAGCCACCGCGCCCGGCCAGTACCAGGTTCTTTTTTAATCTTTTTTCACATTGCATCTCTATTACCTAGGAATACTTTATTTTCTGCTTTTTGCTATATAGAATGTTCTATTTCTTTTGTCATCTCCCAAGATTGAAAAGACACGAATTTTCTCCACTTCCATTCATTACTTTTGAGGGCAAAGCCCCTGACGGCTTCACTTACTACTGCGAATGTTGGCTGTCTACAGCTCTCATAATATGACCCAAACTCCTTAGCGCGGCCATGGCAGCCTCTGGTGAGTGTTCCCAACCTTAGTGGCCTCACTAGCCATGACACTCCTCCCTGCTGCCTGTAATGTAGCTGCACTGGCCTCCTCTTTCTCCTTCACGACACCTGTGCCCTCCTGCCTTCTCTTCACTTTCTGTTCCTTCTGCCTTCATGGTCTGGCCAACCCCTCAGCGTTGTTTAGATGTCAGCTGAAATGTTGCTTCCTCAGGAAAACTCTCCCTAACTCCTCCACCTCTACTCCTCTTGATGTTCTGTTACAGCTCCCTAAACTTTGTCTTTCATTCCTTTTTCCACATAAGTATTTATTGAGTGCCTACTATGTGCCAGGCACCATTCTAGACATCAAAGATACTGCCGTGAATGAAAGAGACTAAGGTTGCTGCCCTCATGGAGCTTAATATCACGGATGCTCCTTCATAGCATTTCTCAGCCTTATTACTTAAACTAATTGATCGTGGAATTGTTTTTGTGCTGTCTCCCCCACAAAACAGTAAGCTCTATGAGGGCAGGGATCAAATCCACTTGTTGAGTCTTATAACTCTAGGATATAAGATCATGCCTGGTATATAATAGACGTGTGATGGGTGAATTAATGCTATTTGTGGAAGTCAGGACTTTTTCACGTTGCAATCCGTCTCAAACTAGCTACAGCAAAGAAAAAAAAAAAGAACAAGGGGTGGATGTATCAGCTCACTAGCTGGGAAGGCTGTGGGCAGCTCTAGCATCTGGCACAGCTGGGTCTGGAGTCTTGCTCAGTGCCAGCAGGGCTCCCTCTGCTCCCCTGCGTGTGCTGATCTTATTTTCTCCAGCTATAGATGGATTTCCTCCATGTTGCCAGGGGAGATGGGTACTGACAGTTCCAAATTCACATATCCTCAGCTTAGCAACACCAGGAAAAAAAAAAAAAGAAAGAAAAGAAAAGCACTTGTTTCTCTCAGCATCTGTATATACACAGGGCCCAGACACCTGGGGACTGGTCTGGCTTACATCCCCTGGTGTTTTTGCTCTGTCCAAAAGAAAAAACCATTCTGATTGGCCAGGTCTGGGTGGTCCACCTCTCCCTAAGGGTCTGGGAAAGTCAGGTAGGCAGCGCAGCACAGTTGACCTTTGCCCCAGGAAGTCTCAAGAGTTCAGTAGGTATAACAGGTATTACAGGTATTACCAACAAGAAGAAAGAAGTGTACCACCTGGACAAATGCAGTAGCTCCCTCATTTTTTGCATAATGGGCTTCTTGCCTTCCTTACTTTCTGCAGCCAGTGCTTTTCACATCTGCCTCCCTCTCAGCCTGCCCCGTCTGTCTTTTTGTTAGTAACAGTTTCCTGAAGGTGCTGGCTTTGTGCTGAGGATGAGAAATGGAGGAGTCCAAGTCACCTTGTACCTGCTCTACACAAAGCTACATTTTGAGGACAGGGGCCTCAGGTGGCGTCCTCATACTTTGGGAAGCTCTGCATCATGGGCACCATCGTCATGATCCACCGGAGAAGAGCTACACAGACTCTATCAAGTCATTTTGCCCCTCTAAGCCTGAAAAGCAGGTTAGTAGAACCACCCCACCCCCGATAACCCTCTGATTTCAGGTGTTGAGAAGCTAGCGTTTCATCTGGAGAGGGGCTGCCCAGATGCCCACTTCCCTGGCTGTGTTCAAGGGCCAGGCCACAGACTAGAGCACCCCTTCATGCATGTGCAGTGCCCTCAGCATCTGCCGCATCAGTTTAGAGGCTCCAAGTCCTAGGGCCACACGGTTCTGAGGACACCACACACTGTTTTCATATAACGCAGAGTTAGGGTCTAGATTCAGATCATTATAAGCAGGTTTACGCACTTGCATGGAAGTCCAGCGTGATATTCCCGAGTCAGGCAGGATATGGAGCCATTTTCCACTGTGCAGGATCATCCCAGGCTCCCAGAGCATCCAGCGTCCCTGGTCCCTGACCACTAAATACCAATGGCACACACCCCTTTAATCATTGTGACCACCAAAAAGTGTCCCCCACAATTTTCTAAGTGCATGCTGGGGGATTGTCTACACATGGTTTCTCATCTTTTGAAGGCTTTGAACCTGGATTTACTGCTCCCCATACCTCCCAGTCCTGCCGGTACCCCGAGCCACTTCACTCCCTCATGGATCCCTTCTCCAGGAACGCGGTAACTACAATGTAGATCAAGGGAAGAGTGACCTTTGTTTTGCTTAGAACTTTTCCAATAGTTGCTTAGCACTTAGGAAAACCACTGGGAGCAAAGCCCCTTGAGGTATTTTCGTGCCAACACATCACAGTGTCTCAGACTGCATTTATGCCTGTGATTGCCTGTGATGTTCAGTGACTGTACATCCACATATAAGCCTGTGGCCCCTGCATGATGTCTACAGTGCTGTCATAATTGAGATCTAATCCTGTATCACGTTCCCTTTATGTCACCTTTATGTTACTGTGGGGCCCTTATTTGGATATTTTGACATTTGAACATGTTAGATGTTTGAAACTATATACATAGTAGGTAATATTATTTATGCATTTGTTTCTTTTACTTTTTTTTTTTTTTTTTTGAGAAGAAGTCTTGCTCTGTTGCCTAGGCTGGAGTGCAGGGGCATGATCTCGGCTCACTGCAACCTCTACCTCCTAGGTTCAAGCAATTCTTCTGTCTCAGCCTTCTGAGTAGCTAGGACTATAAGCGCCCGCCACCATACCCAGCTAATTTTTGTATTTTAATAGAGATGGAGTTTCATCATGTTGGTCAGGCTGGCCTCGAACTCCTGACCTCAAATGATTCGCCTGCCTCAGCCTCCCAAAGTGCTGGGACTACAGGCATGAGCCACCACGCCCAGCCTACTTACGTATTTATTTCAAGATGGTAAAGAGAATGTTATTTGGTTGGTGCAAAACATTTGTTATAAATATGAATTGGGTGTGATAGACTTGAGAACAATAAGCCTAGAAGTTAGGCAGATGTCAGCAACAGGAAGGAATTTTTTTTGTTGTTATTCAGAACAATCTTACTTTTTTTTTCTTTCTTTTTTTTTTTTGAAATGGAGTCTTCCTCTGTCACCCAGGCTGGAGTGCAGTGGTGCAATCTCAGCTCACTGCAACCTCTGCCTCCTGGGTTCAAGCAATTCTCCTGCCTCAGCCTCCCTAATAGTGTGCCATAATGTGAAGCTACTTTTTTTTTTTTTTTTTTGTATTGTAAATTTTTTTTTTTGTATTTTTCAGTAGAGACGGGGTTTCTCCATGTTGGCCAGGCTGGTCTCGAACTCTTGAGTTCAAAAGATCCACCCGCCTTGGCCTAGTGCTGAGATTACCGGCATGAGCCACCAGGCCCGGCCCAATCTTATTTTTCTTAATAACAGACCCATAGCAAAGACATAGGATCTGCCTTTCACCAGGCGTGTCAGCCTTTGATACAGCTGGGGTCCCAAGAGCACTATGCTTCCGATTCCTCCACCTGTTACTCTCACAAGCATCACACCGAGACATTTCTGCTCCCCAGTCGGCCAGCCCTGGAGACGGAGAGTCCTGGCAGTGACAGACTGGCCAGGCTTGGAGAGGGCCCCTCCTCCACTCAGCAGTGGCATTATCACTTGCTCAAGGCCACTGCTTTTCTCAGGATCTCCCAGAGTCCTTCCATTTTTTCCTGAATCCTTTATAGCTGTGAAGGACTCACACTTCATGGGCCTAGGACCCAATTCAAGACAGGCACTGGGGGCTCCCCAATCCCCTTTTCCCCAGACACAGGTCCCCTGAAATATTCTCCAGGCCAGGGCAGGCAGTCTGGCTGGAGGTGGTCTCCGAATGAACACAGCCCGCACTCCCCATCCGAGCTAGAGAAGAGCTGGACGCCTTCTCTGAATCCCGAAGCCATTCTTCTGTCTTAACCGCCCTCTTCGGACTGCATGGAATCATGTTTGTTCTGGAAAATAGAGGAGCAGAAAAAGAGATCTTCATCTGGATTCCAAGCACAGGGTCCTCTCTCATGTCCCCACTTGAACCTTCTCTATGTCTCTCCGGCTTATCATGTCGCCTGTGTGAGTGGACTGCGCCGAGCTGGGCCTGCTCCTCCTGACAGCCTTGAGGACAGTCCCCGCATGTTACTGCATCCCAAATAAACAGAATTCCAACTCCAAAGGCAGTGATGGATAATGTGGACTTTTTACTGAAGGTTTTGTGAGACGACTCAGGAGTCATCGTGCTCCCCACAAGCTTGTTCCCCCAAGTTCCCCATCCACAGCAGCTGCACACTCCTCTCCTTGCTCTCCGACCTTTCTTCCTTGCCTTCTCTCTCTATGTGCTCTAGCCTCCTCCCTGACACCCTCTCAAAGTTAGCGTCTAAAACCTGGGCATCCTTAGCCAGAGGCCCCCTAGGAGGCCTTGGTTCATCTCCCCACCCTCTCCTGCTAGAAATACTTGTGGTCTTCAGCAAAGAGAAGTGGGTGTGTTATTTCCAGCTCCAGCCCAGCCCCACAGCACCCTCGTCCCCTCCCCACCTCCCCGTATCCATTGCCTTCAACTCTGAAACTTTGCTTATGGATATTCTTGCCAGCCCCAGCCTGGCCCGCGGGGGAACCCTGTGATTACCACCAGCACCCTGGACAGGTTCCAGGTGATGTCCTGGAGCCTGTCTGACTCTGTGGAGGGACGTCCACAAGACCTGGGATTCACCTGGAACAGAGCCAGCCTGCCCAACCTTCTGCCTGGGGCAGCTCCTCCCACCCACGACGGCACCCCGACCCATCCCTCCCAGGGGAAAGTAGTCTTTGCCAAGCTCTTTCTCCACATCATCGTCTGCCACAGATGGCTTTCACTGCCATCAGCCATACATGTTTCCAGGGCATGAGAGGGTGGAGGGTGCCACAAAGTCCTGGGCTGTTCTGTGCTGTCCCTGAGGCTGTATGACCCTGGCCCTGCAATCCCAACGGATTAAACTTGCCCCCTCGGAGACATACCAGGAGCGGTGTCCCGCCAGGGCCAGGGGCTGACAAACGGCCCCTCAGAGCAGGGCCTTGTCTATTGAGATTGGGACCTGCTCACCTTAAGCTCCCCACATTCATCTCCCCTCTGATCCCAACTCTGATTTGGGTTGCCTTCCTCTCTGCCCGCTCACTAAGGGCTGGAATGCAGGTGACCCTCTAGATTCTGGAGGGTCTAACATTGTTAGGAAACCCTGGCTAAATTGGTTCCACTCCAGCTGGCTTCAGACATTCCAGATTCTCAAAGCTGTGCAGTGCCCCTTGTCAAATTCATTCCGAACACCTCTGGAACTCATGCACATGTGTGGAGCGCCTTCCCACATCTGGTAACCTGGGGTTACTAACTCAAGACCTGGCCTCCTAGCTGTCCACCATCAGGGGTCAGAGCCCTCAGCTCACAGAGCCACAGGGACAATAGCTTTAGCAGCTGGGAGTTCGATGTGGGTTCCCTCTTCAGAAGCAAACCCCGGAAGGAAGATTCGCATGCAGGTGATTTAAGAAGAGTTCCCAGGAAGAGCCAGTAGGAGAGTGAGGCGTGGGGACCAAGAAAGGAAGGGGGTTGAGTAACGGTGGGCTATTGAGCAGTGTCCCACAGAGGGTGACTTTGGCCCAATCCCTTCACAGGACTTTGAGGCTGGTGCAGGGCACATGTCAGTTGGCATCCTATCCAGGGAGCAGTGGAGCTGCAAGGTTTAAGCCTGAACCCCTTAATCCCTGGTAAAGGCTGCCCTTGTCCCACATAAATTCCCAGGTACTTGCACCCTCCTTGCATTCACTTAAAATGGGTTCCAGGAGCCTGAGCTCAGCCTCTGGCAAAGATAGAGTACAGGCTGTTATAGGTGAAAGCACTCAGGTTGCTGGTGTGCAAAAGTGACCCGGGGGTATAGGGGCAAAATGCAGATGACATTGGCTACAGAGTCTCTCTGTAATCATTTCTCAATGCAAACTCTTTCTGTTCCAGGCCTGCAAACCTCTCATGCTCCCCTAGCATGTTCCAGCCTCCACTCTCAGCCTCTTCCTATCCTGGGAGCAGAGCGCCTTGCTTGCTGCAGGGTCTGTCCCCTGGCATCTGCTTACCAACAGGTGAGGCAGGCCTGGAACCCGATCCAGTCCAAGGGTCTCTGCTCCCAGCTCCTCTCCTCTCCAGAAAAGGATTCAACCCCTTAAGAAATGGGAAATCTGTTGAGGTTGGAGTTTCCTATATCCTCACAAAGGGGTGTGGAAATCCCTTCCACATGAAGGGCAGCAAGGGCCTCGGCCATACCACCTGCCCCACAGAGCAGACAGCCTCTAGACAAGTGGGAATGTTTGTCCTAGGCAAAACCATCCTCTAAGCCCTCACCCGAATGATGAGTGGATTTCTCTGAGCCCCCAGGGGAGCTGAAACATGCCCCTCTGCTTCAGCACCAAGCTCTCCACCTGCCACTCAGGCTAGGAGGGAATCACCGGTCCTTTGTTGCTCCTCTTTTCCTCTTCATTATATTTTGCCGTCTCCAGATTAAATGTGGTGGAGAGACTTTGGGAGGCCGAGGCAGGTGGATCACTTGAGGTCAGGAGTTTGAGACAAGCCTGGATAACATGGCAGAAACCCCGTCTCTACTAAAAACACAAAAAATAGCTGGATGTGGTGGCACATGCCTATGGTCCCAGCTACTCAGGACTCTGAGGCACAAGAATCGCTTGAACCCAGGCAATAGAAGTTATAGTGAGCCGAGATCACCCCAATGCACCCCAGCTGGGGTGACAGAGCAAGACTCCATCTCAAAAAAAGAAAGTGTGGTGGAGAAGGCTTCCCACATCCCCACAGATGTATGGGTGTCTCACCCCAACCTGGGGTCAAGGTGTCACTGGGTTTTCGTTTCAAAGGGTCACCGGTCAGCTTTGTCTCCCCATCCTCCTCCTCACCATCCAACTCCTACTCACTCCTCATCAAAAAAGAAGGCTGGCTTCTCTGGGGCATTTCCTGTTTAGCTTGTCATGGGAGGTATAGTCAGTGCCCTCAGACAGGTGGATTCCCACTCCTCCAGGTCTCCTTTGGGTGGCTGGCTGTTTGGACATACCGCCTTAACAGTCCTGGCCTCTGGTTGCATGTTAGAAACTGTCAGGAGTCCTGCCCCATCCCCTCTCAGATATGGAATTTTCTCGATTGCTAAGTTATCTCCTGCCTATCTGGGGCCACCAAACCCATTTTGAAACTCAATCTCCAGTCTGCAAACCTGGCTCTACACCTGGATAAAATGAAAGAAATCTTTCAGTTGCAATAACAGAACAGCAGCGCAAATTACTATAGGGGAAAAAAAGGGGGATTTGCTGGTTCATTCATTGAAAAATCACAGAGTCAGTTAGCTTCAGGCTCAGCTGGATCCAGGTGCTTAAACAAAGAGTTGGTAAATGACAGCCTGTGAGCCAAATCTAGCCTGCCACCTGTTTTGTAAATAACTTTTTATTGGAACGCAGCCATGCTTATTTGTTTACATATTGTCTATGGCTGCTTGTACCCTACAACCACAGAGCTGAGTAGTTGCAGCCGAGACCACATGGCCCACAAAGCTGAACAGATTTACCACTGGCTCTCTATAGAAAAAGTTTGCCAACCCCTGGCTTGAACAATATCATCAGGAATCTGCCTTTATCTCTCATTGCCTAAAGGCTGTCATTAATGTCCTTGCCCTTCCCCCTAAACTGCAAGGACTGAGAGTGGCTGAGGTGTGACTCCCCAAGTAAAGACTGGGGAGAAGGATAAATGGCTTTGGAGCAGGCCAAAACAACAGATGTCTGCTCTACAGGCTCTGATCTTGTTTTCTGTGCAGTGACAAGCCATAAGCCACTTGGAGTTTATCCTTCAGCTTGGTGGCATCCTGAATGAGACTGTCCCTGTCTCCTTGTTGTGAAGCCCAAAACAAAATCAACAAGTGATCATGGCTGCAGCCCGACTATCAAGATAGACTGCTCAGTCAGCAGCACCGTTCCGGGGGCAGCGTGTGGATAAGGACATCTTCACACCAGCCCTACAGCCCTATCCGATTTGCATAGAGCGTGCCAAGCACATTTAATAATGTTCTGTTCAGTCCCTTGGGCTGGGGAGTCCCCTTGGGGAGCGATTCCAGTCTTGCCAATTGAAGTTCTGCGGGTAAAATAATTCTTAAAATCTCACCATTTTTTGGTGAGAAGATCTCAAAACAGAAGACCCAAAAACTGAAAAGAACTTCTCCCACCACCCTCCTGCCACCGAGGATGCTGCTTGATCCTTGCTGGGGTAGCTGGGCACGGGAGGAAGTACGCCCTCCAGACTCGACTGTCCAGTTTCAGAAGACAGCAATCAAGGTGTGCCATTTTCAAAGAGCATCCCACGCTAAGTCATCTCCAGACGGGCGGGTTGGTGGGCAGTGTTTTCTATGAACTGCACTGGGGCGCAGGTGTCACATTTTATCTGGACATCCTCTGCCATCCTGGGCCAGAGGAATCATGCCCTAATTAACCCTAGCATCTGTTCCCTCCCCAAGGCCTAAAATCATCGTGCGTGGACTCAGCGCCGCAGGGTAGCCTTTGCATTGAAGCAGTACCAACTGCTTCCACAGACCGTGTATGAGGCACAAGGAATCCTGTACAATACCTAATAATTAGGGCAATTTCTGTCATTCCTAGAGAATGGCGTTCAGGCCGTAAGAGAAGCTTTGTACCCTTCCTGCCAAGAGACCTACTTCTTCCCTTTCGCTGTCGACCACAGCTAGACGTTTTCCTAGCAAAGCTCTTTGCCAGTCCCCTACATTCATCTGGGGCAGGGAGCTAGATTTGGGTTATATAATTCAAGGCTCTAAGTACAGCTTCTGAGCATTGCCCTAGGCTGTCAGCCAAGCCTCTTTTCCAGACCCCTTTGCCATTCCAAATGGTCTACGCTCCCTCATTAAAGATGGTCTCAGTGACCCGAGGACATGACCTTTGTAACATAGCAGCTAAACCTTCAGAGCACATGAAAACAACGTTGGAATTACAGGCCACTGGAGCGGGACCCAGCCTGCCTCCCCATACCCAGTTCAGTGCTGGGAAGTGAAGGGTGCGACAGCCCACACCTGAAGGGTGCTCCAAATTCACATTCCTTAGATGTATTCTGATAATCCATATCAGCATTAAAAATGCTGGTCTGGGCCTGCGGCAGTGGCCAACACTTATAATCCCAGCACTTTGGGAGGCCAAGGCAGGAGGATCACTTGAGCCCAGGAGTTTAAGACCAGCCTGGGCAACATACTGAGAACTCATCTCTACAAAAAATTTTTAAAACTTAGCTGGGCATGGTGGCATCCACCTGTAGTCTCAGCTACTCAGGAGACTAGGGCAGAAGGATCACTTGAAGCTGGGAGGTCTAGGCTACAGTGAGCCATGATCAAGCCACTGTATTTCAGTATTTCAGCCTGAGTAACAGAGCAAGATCCTGTCTCAAAAAAAAAAAAAAAAAAAAACCTGGTCTGTTCATGGAGTATTGGACCTTACTGCCAAATGGCCATTGATGAGCAACATCACAATTTTATTATCCCCATCAACCTGATATAACACCACCTTCCATCTGTTTGTCCTAGATCAAGACTGTCTGCCGGCATTCTTTCCTTTAGGGAACCACCCCTTCCTCATTCCATGTGGCTTAGGGGGCACTGATCCCCACTCAGTCCTCATCCTCAAGACCCAAAGGTGGGTGTGTGACATGAGCCTGCAAATCAGACTACTCCATTTCCAATCTATAGCCATAGTGATTAGTTCAGGGATGGGCACATGACCAAGCTGGGCCAATCAGACTCTTCCCTGGGAGTTTTCTGTCAGAACTATCAAGAAAATGCTCCTGTATTCTCTGAGAGTGGAAGATGGAGCTGCCTTAGCCATTTTCACTGTCCATGTGAAGGAATAATTCTGCAATAGAAGAGAATGAGGGCAACAAGCAATGTGAACCAGAGAATAAACCAAGATGAGAGATGGAGAGGGAAGGAGGCACAGAAACAGAGAGAAACGTGATAACTGTTATTTGAGTCCCTGAACCCAGCCATTTCTGAGTATCTAATCTAGGCTTTGAGAAAATAAAATATTATAAGCTCCAGTCTATTATTTCATCTTTGTTTAACATTGTAATTGAAACCAGAGGTTTCAATCCCAATAAATAAGGAATCTTCAGAGAATGAATAGTTGTTGACACAGTGCGTTTGAGAATGCAAAACACTGGACTGGACATAATTTTTTGTGTGGCAAAAATTAGGAGTAAGGGGAAAGGTACAAAGTACAGAGAAAGGGAGACAAATACACACACACACACACAGAGAGAGAGAGAGAGAGAAAGAGAGAGACTATTAACCATATGGAGTTAAGATCTTATTTCAAATTACATTTATTCTTATTTTATACCTTGTCATCATGATATTGAGTAGTTTGTATGCGTGAAGCTCTCCTCTGACTTTCTACTCTAACTGCAATGGTTTATTGTTTTATAACCCTTAACCCTGAGACTATGACGCTTGTTTATTGTAGAAAATTGTATTTACTCCTTGTAAGTTTGTTATAAGGAATTGAACTTTCCAGCAACCCTGTAATATTTCACCTGAGCTGAGTATGACTTCAGTACTCTTGTTTTATTTAAACCAACCAGCAGTACAAGGCTGGTATACTTTCTTGGTGTTGGGAAAAAAAGTATTTGTAAAGTTTTTTTTCCCCCTTGCATAAGTTATACAAGAAAAACAAATACTGGTTATAACAGACTCATATTAAAAGCACAATGCACAATTTAAACTTTTTCTTCCACACCCTGGGCTTTTGAGTTATCTCAACCAATATATTGTCCTTTCTTGTTCAGGTGCAACAGAAAGAATCTTGAGTAATACACCTTCTGAGGGGGAGTGGTGAGGGAGGCAAGGGCTACGTGGGTCAGCAGGGTAAGGTGAGAGCATGGACTAGCTGATCCCTACTGTTCCTAATATTCTAGCCTCTTTCAGGGCCTGAGGCTGCCCCTGACATTTTCAAGATACCTGGATGCCATCTCTGAGCTAACACCGATTTCTAGAACTCCAGAATGCTACCGTGATGCCGTGGTCAGAGTGGGAATGTACGGGGTCAGGGTAAACGGAGCTGTTGACCTGAGTCCACCCCACGGAAGGCCCAGCAAGGCCCCATCCGTATCTTGCTGTCATTCTCCTGGTTTCCGAAGGTGTCGTTGAAATCTACAGCACCGGCAGCCTGCATTCCCGCACCAGATCCCCAATCTACATGGATTAAGGGCTTTCTTTTTTTTCCAGAGGAAGGACCTAGTGTGATCTCCTGCCTTCTCCTTCCCTAGCCAAACAAAATAAAAGCTATACTACATCCCTGGGATAATTAGAGATGTTAGTGAAACCACAAACAGCTTGAAATGTACAGAATTGGTGATTGCTACCACATACCAGCTAATTCTCCAATTTGGCTGTAGCCAAAGAAAGACAGGCCTTGGAAAGTGGCAGTGGATCACCATATGGTTCGTTAGTGACAACAATTTGCGGCTGCTGCCTCAGACCTGGTCAGATCACATGTGTCCCCACAGCTGTCTTCCCAGCTGCCTCTCCTAGAGGTTGTCTGTGGCTGTCCGGTTGAACCATCAGTTCTCAATAACCACATCCCCTGGCAGTGCTAGTGCCTGGAGAAACTGCAGCCTCCCCCATGGGTGGCTTCTTGTTCCCTCTCATGCCAGACGCCCTTTGTTCCTGGGTGTGTTGCTCACCATTCCTCGGATGCCACCACGCTGGCTCACTTCACAGATGTGTTGGAATCTGGTCACAGCTGACACTGGCCTTACTCCACACTTCTGGATGATTTCACTCCAAGATACAATCTAAGCACGCAAGGAAGGAAAAAATTTCTCATAAACAACTATATCAGTCAAAAAATGCACACTTGAAGCATAGAAAAATGTACAAAATCCTGGATGCAGTGGTAATCCCAGCACTTTGGAAGGCCAAGGCGGGAAGATCACTTGAGCTCGGGAGTTTGAGATCAGCCTGGGCAATATAGTGAGACTGCTTCTGTACAAAACAAAACAAAAATTAGCCAAGTGTGGTGGCACATGCCTGTAGTCCCAGCTACTCGGGAGGCTGAGGTGGGAGGATCAACTGAGCCTGGGAGGTGGAGGCTGCAGTAAGCTGTGTTTGCACCACTGCATTCCAGCCTGGGCAATAGAGCAAGACCCTGTCTCAAACAAAAAAATCAAAGGAAAATGTATGAAATCATTGTTGACATCTGACTTGAGTGTTTCTTTCAACACATGAGGAGAGTAGCCAGAGAAATGTTTTCAGAAATGGCTGAACCCAAACAGCACCTTAGTAAGCAAGGGCCTTTTCATGCGGGCGTTCGCTGCACCCCAAATGGCCACCTGCTCAAGGCCAGAAGGAGGAAAGCCTCTTCCAACCCTCTAGCACTTTCTCTGGACTGGTTGTCTCCTCTAATCTCTTGCCTCACCTCCTGCAGTAGTCTGCCTCTACCTCAATGAACAGCTATCAGCTGTTCATTCCTTCAGTTTCTCTCCAGATGAGGAAGGCTGGGGTGGAGATGGGCACCACTGGTTGGTGGAATATTGACAAGACAGACAGATTTTTCACACTGCCAAGATCCATCCCCTCTTGGCATATGGCCTGTGTCATGATGCGGAAAGAGCTGTTGTCTGGTGACAAGTCAGGTGACCATATGTCCCTTTTGTCACCCTGGTCATCGTACATGTCATGCTTCAGGAAGGCAGATGTGGGCACAGAGAGGAACTTGCACCACCATAGTTGTCATTTCTATCTCAGGGTGATTGCCACGGTTTCCCCCTGATTTGAAGTTGGTATTCCAAATTCCATCCCCTCTCAGGCTGATCAATCTTCATTTCTTTGTGCCATAAATCTGCAAGCTTGGCAGTCCTAGTGAAGTTATACTCTGGAGTTTGAAAAGAACAATTTAACCATGATGCAGCTGGGTATCACTCGATGGGGAGAAAATCCCAGACAAGGCCCAGCTTTTAACCCACACATGACTGGGTCCTCTTGAGCCATTGCGTCTGACACCCAAGACCAGACTTGAAGTCAGTCCCTACATATCATGAAATGCCCCTCAGTACAAAGCCAACTCCCAAGTGACTGAACATTTCTTGAAGAGCTGGAGGAGAAGGTTACGTGACCCTATGCACAGCAGAATCCCTGGAGAATCTCCTTCCAAATCCATACCCCTTTAGCATCTCTCCCAAGGTCATTAACCACATTTTTCCCCTTCTCATTCCCCTTCTCCCACCCACTGTCCACTCCACAGCCTCTTCCTGCCAGGCTGGCTCTGGCCCTCTTCTGTTTTGTATATAAAAATCCTGCCAGCCCGAATATACCATTCAGCAAATGAGAAGCTAGCCAAAGGGTACTCTGCAAAACAAAAGCGCAGTCATTAACTAAACAGCTCAACTAACCAAAACATTGTTCCGCAAGTGTGCCCTGATGGACCTCAGTTTATCCCACCATGCCATGTTCAAAAGCTCAAATATTAACTATGTTAAGCCTTGTCCTATTTTTAAAAATAAAATTTCTACTCCTCTCCCCAACCCGTCTTTCTGTCCCTGTTTCAATGTGTGAGGTTATGAAAGTAGAGTTAAAAGCTCTGCCCTGGCCAAAGTTGAGACCGCATCACCCCTTCACCACCATTTTCAACTCCCAACTTTTATGTGTTTTTACTAAACTGCCCTCCAAACCAGCAGGTCCAACAGAACTTTCTGCATTGAGGGAAATGTTCTATATAGGCACTGTCCAGTATGGAAGCCACTAGCCCATGTAAGCATTGAGAACTTGGAACTGACTAGGGTGACTGAGGAACCAAATTTCCAATTTTATTTAATTTTAGTTTAAATAGCCACATGTCACTAGTGTCTACCATATTGGATAGCACAACTCTAGCTTCATTCCTCCAATGACAATAAGAGACAGTATATGAAACTGTCAAAAAATATTTAAAGTCACCGTAGGCTGGGCGCGGTGGCTTGCGCCTGTAATCCCAGCACTTTGGGAGGCCAAGGAGGCCGGATCACCTGAGGCTAGGAGATCGAGACCAACCTGACCAACATAGTGAAACCCCATCTCCGCTAAAAATACAAAAAATCAGCCAGGTGTGGTGATGGGCATTTGTAATCCCAGCTACTCGGGAGGTTGAGGCAGGAGAATTGTTTGAACCCAGGAGGCGGAAGTTGCAGTGAGCCAGGATCACGCCAATGCACTCGTGGGTGACAGAGCAAGATTCTGTCTCAAATAGATAAATAAATAAATAAATAAATAAAATAAATTCACTGTAGGCTAGTATCAGGATGTTCACTAGTTCATGTATTATCCTCTCGCTAGAAGAAATTTTTCTTAAGTCTAAGGAACTGAAAAAACAAAGCTGTTCCTTAATACCTAGTTTAGTTTAGTTTAGTTCTTAATCTTAAGGATACCTAGGAATCACATAATCAAGCCTGTTTCCCTTTTTCCTTTGACTGTCAGGAAGCTCAGTCATATTTAGAGTCCATCTCTACTATGAATACCTTCAGATCTTAATATTACTCTCGGTTCTGTTTCTTTTTTCTACCCTGTTGTCTTTTTAAAAAGTGTATAGTTCAATAATTTTTATTTATGTATTTATTTTCCATGACAGAGTCTTGCTCTGTCACACAGGCTGGAGTGTGGTGGCACAACCTCAGCTCACTGCAACCTCCACCGCCACCCCCAGGTTTAAGCAATTCTCTTGCCTCAGCCTCTGGAGTAGCTGGGACTACAGGCACGTACCACCACATCCAGCAATTTTTTTTGTATTTTTAGTAGAAATGGGGTTTCACCATGTTGGCCAGGCTGGTCTCGAACTTCTGACCTCATGACCCACTCTCCTTGGCCTCCCAAAATGCTGGGATTACAGGTATGAGCCACCCCGCCTGACCAGTTCAATAATTTTTAGTAAATTTACAGAATTGTGCAACTATCACCATCATTTAGTTTAAAAACATTTTTATCATCCCCCAAAGAATCCTTGCACTCATTTCCAGTCAGTTCCTTTTCCCACGGTCAATCACTCATCGACTTTCTGTCTCCATAGATTTTCTTTGCCTGGACATTTTCTACAAATGGAATCATACAATATATGATCTTTTGGGTCTAGTTTCTTTCACTGAGCATAATGTTTTTGAGGTTCATCTGTAGCATCTATCCATATTGCATTCCTTTTTATTGCCGAATAGTATTCTACCGTATGGACATACTCCATTTTGTTTATCCATTCACAGTTGATAAAAATTTGGGTTGTTTCTACTGTTTGGCTATTACGAATAATGCTACTATGAGCATTCTCACATAAATCCGTCTGTGGACATATGTTTTCATTTCTCTTGGGCAGATAGATACCTAGGAGTGAAATTACTGGGTCACATGGTAAATTTATGTGAAGAATCTGACAAACTGTCTCCAAAGTACGGCACCATTATACATTCCCGTAAGCAATGTACGAGGGTTCCAGTTTCTCCACATCCTCATCAACACTTGTTATTGCCTATCTTTTCTATTATAGCCTTTCCAGTGGGTGTGAAGTGGTGTCTTGCTGGGGTTTTAATTTGTATTTCTCTAATGACTAATGAGGTTGAGCATCTTTTCAAGTGCTTATTGGCCATTTATACATGATATTTGGTGAAATGTCTCTTCAGTTTTTAAGCCTTATTTTATTTTTTGAGACAGAGTCTCACTCTGTTGCCCAGGCTGGAGTGTAGTGGCATAATCTTGGCTCACTGCAACCTCTGTTTCCTGGGTTCAAGCGACTCTCCTGCCTCAGCTTCCCATGTAGCTGAGATTACAAGTACTCACCACCACGTCTGGCTAATTTTTGTATTTTTAGTAGAGATGGGGTTTCACCATGTTGGCCAGGCTGGTCTCAAACTCCTGACCTCAAGTGATCCACTCACCTCGGCATCCCAAAGTGCTGGGATTATAGGCATGAGCCACTGCGTTCATCTGCAATTTTTTTTAATTTTAGTTTTAATTTTTATTTGTTTTTATTTTATTATTTATTTATTTATTCGAGAAAAGGTCTTGCTCTGTTGCGCAGGCTGGGGTGCAATGGCGCAATCTTTTAGGGTACATGTGCACAACGTGCAGGTTTGTTACATATGTATACTTGTGCCATGTTGGTGTGCTGTACCCATCAACTCGTCAGCACCCATCAACTCGTCATTTACATCAGGTATAACTCCCAATGCCATCCCTTCCCCCTTTCCCCCTCCCCATAATAGGTCCTGGTGTGTGATGTTCCCCTTCCTGTGTCCAAGTGATCTCATTGTTCAATTCGCACCTATGAGTGAGAACATGCGGTGTTTGGTTTTCTGTTCTTGCGATAGTTTGCTGAGAATGATGGTTTCCAGCTGCATCCATGTCCCTACAAAGGACACGAACTCATCCTTTTCTATGGCTGCAATGGCGCAATCTTGACTCACTGCAATCTGCACCTCCTAGGCTCAAGCAATTCACCTATGTCAGCCTCAGCCTCCCACAATTTTTTTTTTTTTTTTTTTTTTTTTTTTTTTTTGAGACGGAGTTTCCTTCTTGTTGCCCAGGCTGAAGTGCATTGGCGTGGTCTTGGCTCACTGCAACCTCCACCTCCCAGGTTCAAAGGATTTTCCTGCTTCAGCCTCCCAAGTAGCTGGGATTACAGGTGCATGCCACCACACCTGGCTAATTTTGTTGTTGTTGTTGTATTTTTAGTAGAGACGGGGTTTTGTCACATTGGCCAGGCTGGTCTTGAACTCCTGACCTCAGGTGATGAGCCTGCTTCAGCTTCCCAAAGTGCTGGGATTACAGGCGTGAGCCACCGTGCCCGGTCATCCCATGCAATTTTTAATTGAGTTATTTGCCTTCTTATTAGTTAGTTGTTAAGAGTTCTTTATATGTTCTGGGTACAAATTTTTTTATTAGATATATGATTCACAAATATTTTCTCCCAGTCTGTGGTTTGTCTTTCCATTTTCCTAATGGTGCTCTGTGAGAAGTTTTTAATCTTTATAAAGTCCAACTTTTCATTTTTTAAATTATTTGTGCTTTTTGGTATTGCATTTAAGAACTCTTTGCCTAACCCAAAGTCATGAAGAATTATTACTATGTTTTCTTCTAAGAGTTGTAGGGTTTTATCTCTTACATTTAGGTCTATGACCCATTTCCAGTTAATTTTTACACATGGCATGAGACAACAGTCTAAATTCATATTTTTTGCATGTGGATATTCAATTGTGTCAGAGCCATTTGTTGAAAAGACCATCCTTTCCCCATTGAATTTCCTTGGCACTTTTGTGGAAAATCAATTGACCATAAGTGCAAGGGTTTATTTCTGGACTCTCATTTCTGTTCCATTGATTTGATGTCTATCCCATGCCAGTGTCACACTGTCTTGATTCCTGTTCTTGTTGTCATTTTTTTCTGTTTCTTTATATATTTATCTTTAATTTTATTTAACTGGGAGTATAGGTCCTCCCCTTTCCCTTTCCCCAAATTGATATCAGCCCTTGGCAAGGATGTAATTGAGGCTCCCTAAAATCAAACCATCAAAGCTCCTCTTGTGAAAATTATTGAGAAATCATTAAAGGAACTATGACCATATTCTTATTCAAACAAACCCCAAAGGGGATAAAGAAAGGAACAGACATCTACCCTTGCCACAATAATCGGATTTACTGATTCCCAGGGAATAGAGAAGACACACTGCTAATTATGAGGCAATTAAGGAATTATTTCCTTTCTCAATGTGGCTTTAGAATGTACTAGACCTAAGAAGTAATGTCTGTTCGGGCTACGGATACAAATGCATTTTATTTAGTAGGTTCAATATGTAAAGAAGCCAATGGAAATATTGGATATTGAAAAGAAAATCCTATTAGATGGTCCTCACCCATCTTGAAGGATGGGCTGTCAAATGCCAACACCCTTCTCCACAAGAATGATCTTGAAGGAGGTTCCAACTGGAGCATTGCTGATGCAACTGGATGAAGCCTGCAGACATGACTCCAAAGGAGTTATCCTGACTGGGAGAATTGCACAGGGAAAGGAAGGAAGCCACGAGTCTGGTGGGGAAGGAAGGGATTTTCTGAAAGTGAAAAAACCTGAGCTGGTGGGTGTGGGAAGAGTTGATGAAGAATGCAGTTTGGAGAGAGGCTGTCTAATGGAGGACAGGAGAGAGAAGATAGCACTTGATTCTTAGGTACTTTTCTCTTTGGTCTCTGGGAAAATCCTCGTTATTACCCAGCTATCACATTCTCTTCCTGCGTTGTAATTCCTCTTTCAAGTTGCACTGCCCTTCATTAAAGCAAGTAAATATGGCAGCCCAGTGTTGGGCAATGGTCTTAAAGAGAATAAAAAGGGGCTGTGGTGAAGGGGCAGAGAACCTGCCTCATCCCCCACCTCTTCATTGGGACCCATGGAAATCCTTCCCAGCAGAGACAAATTGCAACACGTGGCAGCCCTTAAAATGCACCACATGTCCTTAAAATGGTTTGCTTATAGAGTTTCTTATGGATAATAACAACAGCAAATATTTATTTTCTTGAGGTAGGATATTGCAAGCTCCAGGTGGTGACCAGCATTATGGGATGTGATTCCCTGTGGAGCTTAGAAGAGCATTTGAAATGGTGAGCCAGCTCCCAAGTGAACAATTCAAGAGAGGCATAAGACTGAGTCTTCTACTTCACTATTTATGTTTGATGAAACCCACCTCTGAAGGGGCACTGGGGAGAGGTGAACATCTATGTGACATTTCAAAGTGTATTCATCTACTCACAGCTAGATAGAGAGCCCTACTATGTGCCAGGAATCTTTTATTCCATGTTTTTTTTATAAGTCACTGAAATCTTTTCTGCAAGAAGGTAAAGTACGGAAATAGAAAGAGGAAAAAGCACTCAATAAATCTTAGTTGAATAAATGAATTGCAAGAGCCAGATGGCATGAGCCTTAAATGAGCAGGGATTTTTCCATGAGGCTGAAGGAATAATGATGTGGGAGTGGCTTTTGAGAGTGAGGAAGACGCTGCTCTGCCTCACTACTCTGTGGTTGTGGAATGGTGGCCTCCCCTGGAGGCAGCTGCTGTGTCCTCAGTTAGGCGGGAATTGCAGGGAGGAAGTCTGAAGGGGCTGAGAGTTTAAGAGGTTGAGGAAGGAGCAGTGGGGAGCTGGATGGGGGAGGGCGACTGCAGAAGAAGGTGGATGGATGTTGAAACGGGCTCTCATTCAGACAGTCAGGGATTACCAGGGTATGGAGCCTGATGGGATTAGCTTTTAAATAGTTCTCCAAACTGGTGCTATTAGAGGCTCGATTATGCTAATTCTAACAATCATCAAATAGCTTCTATTTTCAAGAACCTACAATGTGCCAGGCTCTGATGAAGCTCCTTACAAACACAATTTCATGTCCTTCCTGTAATGCTGCAAAGTAAGTATTATCCCCTTTTTACAAAAGAGGAAACTGAGACTTAGAGAAGTCCAAGACCACACAGCTAATAAGTGCCACGGGTCTTATTCAGAGCCAGGGCCATATTTTCCCAAATGTAAGGCCGCCCTCTTGCAGCCTAGTCTACCCTCACTGAGGCCAGTTTAGCCTGAGGCATTGGGTGGTGTTGGTGGCACGTGTGTAGGGAGGTGTCCATGACATGCACCTATGCAGCTTCAAGCCCCTTGCCAGAAGCTCCCCTATACTTCTGAATCCCACTGCCCACATGCCTGGATCCCCATGGGCTCCATCCCACTTTGCACAAAGGGCTGGGGACCCAGAGAGATACACAGCCTTGGGGTAATGTCTGCTGCCTCAGAGGGGAGTTGACCCTCTATGGCCCCTTTCACAAGCACAACTGTGCGGGTCACATTCTGGCCAGCGTGGTGCAGCTAGCCTCCTATACATACGTCTAGAGTTACCTGCCTCTCACCCAACTAAGCGCTCAGTGCATGTGCCTAATTCACTAATGCATTCATTCAAAAAAGATGGATTGAGCACCTCCTGTATGCCAAGCATTGCCCTAGTGCTAAAGATCTGGTGAGAGTCAAGTAACGGAGATTCCTGCCCTGCTAGACCTTAGAGTCTAGCAGCAGAAACAGTTGTTAAACAAAAATGAAATCAAACTACAGATGCTTCTAAATTCTATGAAGGAAATAAAGAGAGTGCTGTTGCAGTGATAGAAAACTATCTTAGATAGGGTGGTCAGCAAAGGCTTCTCTGAGACAGTGACATTTCAGCGGAGACACGACAGACCCCTCAGATCCCCTTCCACCATTTTTGGTGAGGGGTGAGAGGCAGACAGAGCCCCACCTTCAGCGTGCCTTGCCTTCCAGCAGCTAGCACCAGCTCTTTTATGGAGGACTGTCCTCGACTTCCTGGAGACACTGTGTCTGCATGCAAGCTAGAAAGGCCCTGAAGAGGGTGTACTCATCACCCACCATTCTCAGCCCCACTGTAACCCTCAACAGATGACTAAGGAGGGTAGGAGGTATGAAGACTCCAATGCCCTTGGCGGGGGTGGGGACAATACTGAGGCATAAATTTCCACTCCGGGACCCCTGAGGTCAGGCTGAAGCTACCCTTCCAAGAACATGGCCTGAAATCCCCCGCTTGCTTGGTTTCTCACCCTTCTCTGTTCTGCTTCCCCTTCTGCTTTGCCAGTTTCCCCCGGGAACCCTTCCTTAATAAATCACTTCATCTCAGGGTCTTCCCCTAGGGAACCTGACCTAAGACAGACATGAAAAATGAGAAGGAGCCAGCCACGCAAATATCTGGGAGAAGAGCTCCAGGTGCCACAGGAGGAACGGCATCTGAAGGGTGAACCTAATAGAGGAGATGAGTGAAAGAGTAACTTTCCCCTGCTTTTCTTCTTTCCTTCCTAGTGACCGTCCCTTTGTTCTCCTTTGTGGGCTCTTCTGGCTTTCCTTGGTCTCCAGATATTGAGGATAACAATAGCTAACATTTATTGGGTAGTTACTGGGTGCCAGACATTACTCTAGACACCTTATATGGATTTAACATATAGCTATTGAGTGAATGACATGGATGACAGGCATCAATCCACTAAATGTGTAATGAGAAGTGTAAAGGAATGCTCTGGCAGACAGCAACAGGGCCCTGTACTTATTCAGACTAAGGGTCAGGGAAAGGCTGCCCCAAGGCAGTGATGCTTGAGCCAAAAATGAAGAATGAGTTACCATGTGAAGGAGGTGGGGTGAAAAGTCTTCTAGAAAGCATGGGGAGAGGGAAGGGGAAGATGCAGTATGTTTGAGGAATTGAAAGGAAGCTGGTGCCGCTGCAGAGGACTGAGCTGGGAATGTTGTGCTGGATGAGGCGGGGAGGTAGGCAAAGGGAGGGCGTTTCATCCATGTGGAGGAGTTGGCTCCTAATCCAGCCCCATGGAAGCCATTCGAAGGTTTTCATGGGGGAGTGACATAACCCCATTTGCGGCTGCAGCACAGAGATAAGATGGGGGGGGGGGGCAGAGCAGATGTAGTGAGATCAGTGAGGAGGTGCTGCAGAGGTCCAGATAAGAGTTAATGGTGGCTTGGACCAGTGAGGCATCAGCGGAGTTGAAGAGAAAGGTGCAGATTAGACAGGTGATCTGCAGGTAAAATGAACAGGATTTGGTGATGGGTCCTAGGATTCTGGCTTGCCTATAGATGGACAGTGGGGCAACTGACTCAGACGGAGAACTCGAGAAAGGAGTCAGAGAGTAAAGATCGGGAGGGAGGTCTTGGGCATGCTGGGGCTGAGGTGCCTTCGGGACACAGGTGGAGATGTTGACTAGGCAGCTAGGTGGGCTCCTCTCCATCAAGGGCTTACACAAGAGGTTCCCTGGGTAAGAGTCATAAAGGTGTGAATCATCGGCAGATGGACAGTACTCAATGCTGTAGGCATGGATGAGATCACCAGGGCAGAGTCCACAGTAAGAAGGGGAAAGGCCAAGGCATGGGCCTTGGGAGACAGGAGCACTTAATGGATTGAGTGGAGGAGGAGGACTCCGCAAAGGAAACTGAGAAGAAGACCAAGGAGTTAAGAGGTAAACCAGGAGAGTATGGTGTCAAGGGAGCCAAAGAAGATAGGGTTTGAAGAATGCAGTAATTAAGAGGTCTAAGAAAATGAATACTGGAAAAAAAATGGCCTTCAAATTTTAAGACATGGAGATCATAGCACAAACACTGTGTTTCAGGGAAGATGTTGGGGGCAGAGATAGTAAAAGCCAGATTTGACCAAATGTTGGATGAAGTGAGTAGGAATGCCATAATGGCAAACAGAACACTCTTCTGAAAGAAGAGGCTGGGGCCAGGCGTGGTGGCTCACGCCTATAATCTCAGCACTTTGGAAGGCCAAGGTGGGCAGATCACTTGAGGCCAGGAGTTCAAGGCCAGCCTGGCCAACATGGCGAATCCCCTAAATCTACTACAAAAAGAAAATGCAAAAAAAATTAGCCAGGCATGGTGGCATGCACTTGTGGTCCCAGCTAGTCGGGAGGCTGAGGCACAAGAATCACCTGAACTTGGGAGGTGGAGGTTGCAGTGAGCCGAGATCGCACCACTGAACTCCAGCCTGGGTGACAAAGTGAGACAAAGGAAGGAAGGAAGGGAGGGAGGGAGGGAGGAGAGGCCGGGAACTCAGGAATGGAAAACCAAATACTATACATCCTCACTTACAAGCAGGAGCTAAGCTGTGAGTATGCAAAGGCATACAGAGTGGTATAGTGGACTTTAGAGGCTCAGAACAGGGAGGATGGGGGTGGTGAGGGATACATATTGGGTACAATGTTCAATACTCAGATGACTGATGCACCAAAATCTCAGAATTCACCACTGTATAATTCGTCCATATAATTAAAAACCACTTGTACTCCAAAAGCTTTTTGAAATTTTAAAAGAAAGAAAAGGCCATGTGCTGTGGTTCACATGTGTAATCCCAGCACTTTGGGAGGCCAAGGTGAAAGCATTATTAGAAGCCTGGAGTTTGAGACCAGCCTGGGCAATATAGCGAGACCCCACCTCTACAAAAAATAAAATAAATAAAGTGGATAGAGAAAGGCAGGAGAAAGTAAGCATGCAGGGAGTAGGTTTATGGATGGCTCCAGTTGAAGGTTGGGGTTGGTGCTCAGGGAAGGAGGGGACAATGGATAGATGAGGGGCCTGAGAAGCAGGAGAGGGTAGGGAATCTAGGATTGGCAGAGACACTGGCCTGAGAGAGGAAGAGAGTGCTTCCTTTAAGGCAGCAGGAGAGAGGGCAGATGTGGGGAGGTGTGTGAATGTGCTCGTCGAGAGCCGGGGAAATTCTGTGATGGCTTTAATCCTCTCTATAAAGAGGTGGCAAGGTCCCATCTGACAGCAAGGGCAAAACGGGCTGGCTGAAGGTGTAAAGAGAACGGGGAGGGCTGGAAATAACCATTACGGACAGTGGGGTTCCAAGCTGACTGAAGAACCACGTGGAGGGCCCCTATGCAGTCAGTGGCCCCGCTTTAAGGGAACATCTGTCTGACCTGTGGAGTCATGCTGTTGCTTGAGCACCGCCCTGTGATGGCAGACAGGAGGGCTCACTTGGAGCTGGCTTTTTGCCAGACAAATGTGATAAAAAGGCAGAGAGGCGAAGAGGCTTGGGGTATTGACAAGAGTGTTATTAAAATGTTGGACCTTGGCATCTAAGTTGGACCAGGAGAAAAGTGAAAAGGAGAGAGCTGAGGAGAGCTCTCTAGGAGAACACGAGGTCAACAGCAGAGAGATCCGATGAGACGGAGCCGTGATCGCGAGGTAGAGGGAGCAAGTGGGAGCAGGAGAGGAGCAGTTTTGGAAGAGGACAGGACCCAGCGTGGGATGCTTAGAAAGAGTGGGCTGGGCAGCCTTCAGGGGTCGGCCACTGTGACGGGAGGTCCAGGAGCTGTCTGTCTGCACTGGCACTGAAGGAACCCAGGCTGATGGCAGGAAGTAGCAAAGGCCACTGAGGAGTCCACTAAGCTGGAAACAGAGGCCCAGCCATTAGCTTTGGCAAAATGGAGGGGAAGAGTCATTATGTCAAGAGCAACATCAGGCCAGGCATGGTGGCTCACGCCTATAATCCCAGCACGTTGGGAGGTCGGGGCAGGCAGATCACTTGAGGTCAGGAGTTCGAGATCAACTCCTGGCCAACATGGTGAAACCTCGTCTCTACTAAAAAGACAAAAATTAGCTGGGCGTGGTGGCAGGCACCTGTAAGGGTGGGAGGGTGAGGAAGGAGAATCTCTTGAACCCAGGAGGCGGAGGTTGCAGTGAGCTGAGATGGCGCCACTGCACTCCAGCCTGGGCGACAGAGCAAGACTCAGTCTCAAAAAAAAAAAAAAAAAAAAAAAGAGCAACATCAGTGAAAGCTAGAAAGCAGGGTTGTGGTGGGCTGGGGAGCGAGCAGGAGATGGAGGAATAGAGGCGTCTTATAGAAATGGCTCTTGGGTTTGTGGGGAAGGAGAACAGAGAGGCACTCGAGTCTCTCCCACTCTGGAGAGGCGTGTGGGGCCAAGGGAGGGAATTTTTTTTAGGATGGGAGAGACATGCGCATGGGCAGATGGGAATATGCTGTAGTGAAGAGGGTGCAGTGGACGGGGAATAGAGAGCAAAGCCTGGAGGCGCCGGCACACCCTGAGCATAGGGGAGACACAGCGGAAGGAGGAGAGTTGTGTGGGTTTGAGGATTTGGTAGTGGGAGATGGGGGAGTCCTCCAGTGGTAGCTTCTGTTTTCTCCAGGAAACATGAGCAGAGTGTTCATTGAGAAATTAACTCCTGTATCTTTTCTCCCTGCCCATAGTGACTCAGCTGGAAGAAATGAAAGGCATTAGCCAGGGCCAGGCACTGTAGCTCATGCCTGCTGTAATCCCAGTGCTTCGGGAGGCCGAGGCTGGAGGATCTCCTGAGCCCAGGAGTTCGAGATCAGCCTGGGCAACATGATGAGATTTTGTCCCTACAAAAAAAAATTGTTTTTTTTAATTAAAAAAGCATTAATCAGGCTTTTGTGTTCTAAGTCCTGGGCCTTTTTTCTCCCACCTCATACCTGAGAAAGTAAACAGGCATTTTGTAGTTCTCGTGCCTGAGCTAAGAGGGAGAACACCACTGTGTCTTGCGGAATTGATGCTTTGGCATGGAGGAGAGGGGCAGGGGGACAGGCATTCTCTATCCCCCCCTGACCTGCCCCCACAAGAAAGTGGCTGCATGTGATTCGAAATGCCGAGGACTAAGGGCTGCAACTGTGGGGACCTGTGGGAGAGGTCCTCTTGAAAGAGCTGGGATGGAGGGAGTAGAGGGTTATCTTCCCAAGGACCAGGTCAGACAAGTAAGGCCCTGAAGATGGGCAAAAAATAGCGGAAGCCCTGTGACAGTGACCACTGATGTCTGCAACAGCAGCAGCAGCCTGCAAATTCCTTCCACCTTTCTCTGCAAGGCTGTGGAGCATGGACTGACCATCTCTGGGACTGTGCAAACCCCTGGAGTTCATGGATGATCAGAGGGAGGTGAAGGGCAGCCATGAGTGATAGGGAAATCTTGCTGATCTGGTGGGTAGAGTCTCAAGCTGAATTTAATTTGGTTTAGACCAACTAAGGGATGACTAAGAGGTATATTTACGTCATGAGTTTGCAGAGAGTGTCCAGTGGGCCCAGGACCTGGACAAAGGGTGAGCAGTGAGTGGGAGCTGACATCTGGCTCTCTCCTCACCCTGCACCCTGGGGCTGGAACACAGCAGACACACAACGACCACGTGGTGCTACTCGGCCTTCACAGATGAGCACAAGGACATCCCTCCCCCCAAGGCCCGGGAGCAGGGCAGCAGGGTAGCCCCACATGGACCCCGTGCTCACAGTTTGGCAAACTGGACAGAGCCTTGGCTCTTCTCCTTCAGCAGCTATCACGCTCTCCCAGGCCCGGCCACCTGATCTTCTCATCCATGTGGCTTCGGCACCTAGGCTCTAGTTTCATTACCTTGGGTTTGTATCTAGTTCCAGATCATGTACATGCAGAGATCTGGGCAGGCTGCTTACAGGCATTCTCTTGCCCTGCCTCAGCAAACACTTTGCCACATGTGGGTGAATGAGAGGGCAGATGCCAATGGGTTAGGATTCTGAGACCCCTGTGTCCCTGTGGGGTTTGGAGCAAGAGCCTGGTTGGTAGAACAGTGAGCACATCTGCTATTCAACCACAGGAAACCAGGGGTCCCAGCTCACCTGCCTTCCAGTACTGTGCTCAGTAGCCCTGGCAATGCGGGGCAGAGGGAACAGCACTGCCAGAGCTTCAGGACTACCAAGGCCCAGGCTAGCAGGCACACAGGCTAGCGAACACCACGAGCCCCTCTTCTAGTGCATGCCAGGGCTACAGAAGACTGGGGCTGGATGAGCGCTAAGACTTGGTCACGGAGCTGTTTCCTCACTTAGTCATTTATGTCTGATGGTTCCTTGAGCACGGATAGGAAAGTCAATCTTCATTCCTTTAACAAATATGTATCTATTGTGTGTCAGGACCCTGTGCTGGCCACTGGGATATGACAGGGGACAAGGCAGACTAATTTCTCCTGCCTGCAAGGAACCTGCTGTCCATAGATCGGGGAGACAGACACAGATGCAAACAGTGGTGACAGCCAGGATGACTTCCTGGAGGAAACAATGGTTCCAAACAGATACAGTTGGCTTTAAGGTGCCAAAACACACTAAAGGTAGAGCAAGTCTTTTTTTTTTTTTTTTTTTTTTTAGTAGGGATGGGGTTTCACCATGTTGGCCAGGCTGATCTCAAACCCCTGACCTCAGGTGATCTGCCTGCCTCAGCCCCACAAAGTGCTGGGATTATAGGGGTTAGCCACTGTGCCTGGCCAGTAGAACAAGTCTTAAGGGGCGTTATATTATAACTGCATGCAAGAGAAGTTAGGACCAGTTTGGCTTTGTGTGTGTGTGGACTGAAACCCAAAAGCCAGAAACTCTCTGCGTGTGTCCCTCGTGAAGCCATATGGTCTCTAATCTCTATTTTTCAAAATTTGCAGGACTGATGACTGATTGGACAGTGATGCAGGAGGGAAGGTCTCTGCATGTCAGTGACCAAGTGACTGAAGATGACACTGCCTGAGATGGGGAGTATTGAAGGTAAGCAGATCTGGGGTGGGCAGGACAGAGGAGGCTCTTAGTTATATGGATCTGGAGCTCACAGGAGCGGCCCAGACTGGAGATAGAGACTTAGAAGTCATCAGCATATGGTTGGTAGTGGTCAAGATGGTCCAGGGAAAAGGGGCAGAGCAAGAGAAAAGAGGAGGCCTAGGACAGAGTCCCAGAAGAGCAGAAGAGGAGGTGGTAAAGGAATCGGAGAGAGGAGCCAGTGAGGAGAGGGTGGGCCAATGAAGCCAAGGAAAAGAACTGTTTTAATAACTCAGCAATGGGCAGGCATAATTGGCTGAAAAGTATACTTTTAAAATTTGGGGGCCGACAGGGAAACTCTAAATCCTCAAAGTTCTGGAAAAAAAGGCAAAAATGCTTAAAGATGCATAAAATTTGCAATACTTCCCCTATGGTGCACCAAAATTACCAATTGTGAAAAACCACACACTGGAAATATTCATTTTTGATCCGTTTGTCATCCAAACCGAACTGTCCAGAATCACCAGAGCCAGTCCCATCCCCTCCTCACACACCAGGGGGCGCACACGCACTGTTTGTGAATTCAAGTTCAGGACAAAAACAGGCAGTGAATCAGGTGGTTACCAGAACCTGATCCCTCAGCCCAGATCCCTGAACATCACAGCAACCTTGCCCTGCACATTACCACGTGATCCCTGAATCCAGGCACCTCAACAATGTCCAAATTTTATTTCTCACCTGACTCCAAACTCAGGTGTTATACCAGAAACACCCCGCAGAAGAAACCCCACAGAGGAGAAATGTCATCTCTTCCTCTGCTCAGTTACCTGACCCAGGGCAGTGGGGTAGGTTCCCCATCCTTCATGGTGAAGCCTAGCAAGCAGTGGCAGAGAATGGGGGGAGGGCGTGGGCGGGGTGGGGGCGGGGACGGAGATAGGAAAGAGCTGCGTGCGCTGCTTCGCGACTCTCTGAGTGCTTGGCAGCCATGGATGCATGGGCGGCGGTGGGCGCCGTCTGGAGGCAGGCGGCTCTTCGGGTTGAAGCCATCAAATCCCTCTGACAGTAGGTCTTGGAATAAATCTTCAGGTAACGTTATTGGTCCTTCACCAGACAGCTTTCCTAGGTATCATCATGAGTTTCGATATGAGAAGTCAGAAACTCAATCACTGCGAGATCTAAATTTGACTTGGAGGGCATTATCGCGTCTTAATTCGAGGCCAAGTAACGTTCACAGTTGGAATGTATCAATATTGGGGTATTAGCCAGCCTCCTGTTTGGGGTTGACACTAAGGGTCAGGAGAAGTGGAGGTTGAAGCATGAGGAGTGAAGGGGCTTTGTGTGGAGGTTTTCGCAAAGCCAGTCTGCATCTTGGGTTTCCAAGATTATTATTAAAGCTGCGCGGTTGGTTTAGGGTCCTAAATGGTCTCAAGGTTGGCGTGGGGTTTCAGGTCAGTATCTGGGTTTGGGCTCCTCTTTTCTGGTGACCTCAACCAACTCTGGAATTGAGACCATCAATTCATGAGTCATTGGTGTTGGATCTGGGAATGGGAGAGCAGTACGGAGTTTTATGTAAGGCTTGGGTTCAGAAGAGAGAGAATTGCGGTCATAGCAAGTAGCTTTTGACCTTTAGGGTTCAATTACGGGAGGGGGCTTAGCATTAGCACAGGGCCATTTAAGGCCAGAGTTGTGCCAGCGTCCACTATCGAAGGTTAGGGCCAGGGTAGAAGTATAAAGAGGTTTAATTTAGAATTGTATTTGGGATCAGTACATAGGTCAGAACAAATTCCTACTGTGCTAAGTTGGGCAGATTAAGCGGCTTTGGACTCCAATATGGTTGGGCGCGCAAGAGTGTGGGATCAGTTATCAGGGTTCAGATCTGTATGGGGAACGAAATGGGGTCCTAAGAGTGGTATTAGGTTCATGCAGGATGGAGCCACCTAGAAGGGTCTGGATTTAGAGACGTTTTGGTCTGTTCCATGTTCATTATTGGGGTTCGGGATCAATATTGAGTCCCGGTCGGTTTCTACGTTGGCCGTTGAGTTGTGGCCTCTCTGGCCTCCGCGGCTCCGCGGCTTTCTACGAGCAGAGAGGCACGAGGCGGGAGCGGCGGCGGGCCGCGGGCGCGCACGGCAGGGGCAGGGGCGCGGTCGCGAGCGAGAGGGCAGCGCGCGGCTGGAGCTGGCGCGGGAGCGGCGGAGCGGTGGCGGCGGCAGAGCGGCGCTCCAGCTCCGCTCCGGCTCCGGCTCCACTCGGCGGTGGTCGGATGCAGGAGCGGAACCAGGTGGCAGCGGCGGCGGCAGACGGAGTGGGAGCAGCGGCCCCCAGCGGCTTGCGGGGGGGACACTCGCGGACCGACGGCCCCTGGATAGGCGGTGAGTGACCCCCGGGCCCCCCGCACCCCTCCGCCGCCCGTCCCTTCCCCGTTCTCCTTGCCTCCCCGCTAGTCCACCCCGGCGGAGCTGGGGGCGGTCGCCGGGGGGCGATGGCGACGCTGAGGCGGCGCCCCCCACCTGCCCGCGCCCCGCAGCTCGGCGAAGCCCCCCACGCCCCAGCCTGGCGGCTCCTCCCCTCACCGCGGCAGACGCGCCCCCAGCGCGCCGGCTAGCTCGCTCCCCGCCGCCCTCGCTGCCTCCCTCTCCTCTCCGCCGCACCTTAGCCGCAGCTCCGCCCCCCCCTTCCCCCGCCCAGCGCAAAAGTTTCCCGTTTGCGCTCTTGCTCCCCCTCATCAGTCCCCGCTCGTCCCCCCTTCTAGCGGGACGCGCTCCGGGGCGGCCCCTCAGACCCTCAGCGCCGGCTCCGGGGGCCAGGCGCCCCGACCGCCGCACAGGGCGCCCCTCCCAGCCGACGGGGGATCCGCAGCCGGCGCGCCCGGGTCTCGCTCGCGGCCCCGGCGCACGTGCGGTCCCGGGCTGCGCCGGGCGCGAGTTTGGAGGCCCCCACCCCCTTCGTTCGCGAGCACTGGGTGGGGAGGGGCCGAACGGGTTGTACCCGCCCCCAACCGGGTGCAACGCCCTGGAGGCCCTGGAGCGACCTGTCCCATGAGGACGTGGCCACTCGGACCCGCTCCGAAAGTTCACTCAGTGGCCGCCCCGCGTCCCGTCCCGTGCCGTGCCGTGCCGGCTCCCCATCGTCGTGCCCACGTCTCTGTCTCGGCTGCTTTCTGTTTTCCTTGGCGTCTTTGCCTCCCCGTGTCAGTGCCCCTGCAATCCCAGGGTCTCTCCGGCTGTCTGCATTCTTCTTCCCCAGGTCACTCTGTTCTTTCTCCCCAGGTCTCTCCGTTCTGTCTCCCTGGGTCATCTTGTTCCCTGTTCCTGAGTCTCTCTGTTCTCTCCCCTTGGGTCTCTTCTGTTTCCTCTCCCTGGGTTCTGTCTCCCTTCCTAAGTCTCTCTCTGCCTCTTGTCTCTCACCCATCTCTTGGTGTCTCTGCACCCTCTGTGCTAGGCGTCCCCCCATTTCCCTGGAATGCTGCCCCTCTGGTTCTTCCACCCCGGAGGGGGAGGGGCTAGACTTTCTCCTCATTTCAAACCCCCCTGTCCCCCAGTGCAGGGCCCCTGAGTTGGAGCAGGTTGGGGGTGGGGAGCGCTACCTGCCTGAGCTGTGAAATGGGAGAGGGAGGCTGCCCCAGCCTGCGGGTTGTCTGGATCTCCCTGAGGGGCCACAGAGCAGGGCCGGGAGGCTGGATTAGGATGAGGAAGGCTCCACTTCTGAAGGAACAAGGGCAGGGATCCAGAACGACCTGGTGCCAGATCTGGCCTGAGAACCAGCACTGGGGTGAGAGGCGTAGAAAAGGATGTGGGGTGGTGGTTCCAGGCGGGTGCTCATGGGGAGAGATCTGCTGAGAAGGGAAGATCTGATGGGGGATCCTTTGGGAGGCTTCGGGGATCTGAGGGATCCAGAAGAGAGTTCTGACAGGCTATCTAAGGAAATTTCTGTGCTTAGCGCCTTATTAACTCTTGCTTCAGGGAGCATGAAAATCCCTGTTTTTTACTGATTATATGAATGAGCCTAGGGCTTCAAGAAGAAGCAGGTGTAACTCCCCAAGTACAACCCCCTACATTCTCAGCCCCAGGCACAGGCCACTCTCTCTCATACCCTCTTGCCTTCATTTCCACACTCAGCTCACCCCCCTCCACCCCCCCACACACTCCTTGTTCAGCTGCTTTCTTGACCCCACTCACAAACCTGGACCCACATGCCAGCCAGGTCTCAAGCAATCTGTGCCTGCACACTCGCAGCACACCTGTGCACATGCACAGTCATCCTTGTGCATTTTTGTATATGCACTTTCTTGCACATTTTACTTGCTCTGTCTCCCTCATCATTTGAAGTGTCTGTATAGTGTTTTGTTTTGTTTTTTTAGTTTCTTTTTCCAACTGCTCTTCCTTTTCCCTCTTTCAACAAGAAAATTGTTTTAGCATAATTCCTTCCTTCCTCCGTTTCTTCCTTCCTCTTGCAACTACTGATACCTCCTCTTTATCCAGCTTTGTGTGCCCTGTGCAGGTTGGCTTGGTGTACAGGGCTGCCAAGAGAGGAGGGGGTGGTTGGGTGCTGGTGAAGAAATTTGATGGGGCAGAGTTATAGACTGCAGCAGACGTAAACTAGCAACACATCTTTTGTAGGTAATCGTATTGATATGCAGCAAAATACCAGCCCTGGCAGTTTGGGCACAGTCCACCCTTTTTTCCATCAGCCCGAACTATGGGAGTCTAGCTTTAAGGGTCCTCACTGGGGGCGGGGAGGAGGGGACCCAGACCTCCTGCAATAGAGGTTGTGATACATACCACGGCTCCTCCACTTTCCAGCTTCAGGCCTCAAAGAGGCCCCTTTCTCCCTGAGTCTCAGTTTCACTCCCTGTAAAATGGGGCAGCTAATCCAACCCGGACTTGGTCCCAAGGCTGTTGTAAGAATCCAAGGGAACTGTGTGGCAGTGCATCATCAGCAGTGGCAGTCACTTCCCATGTGACTGACACTGCTGTGTGCTTGGTCCAAGCTTGCAGCCAGGGCCCTGCCTTTGAGAAGCTCGTGGTCCCTGTGGGAGCAGGTTGCACCATGAGAATGCAAAAGCAATTCAGTTACCTGTTATTAATTGCTGACTATGTGCCAGACCCCGGGGTAGGCACTTTTAGCCCCGGCTGCCTTGCTTCCTTTGGGAGTAACAGCTATGTAGAAGAGGCGGCCCACGCCTAAGGTTCAGGCATCTGCTCAACTAAAGCAGCTGCAGTTCTGAGTTGAGTTAGAACATTGGAAGAGTTCATCAAGAGACAGGGGAGAGTTCAGAGGTCAGGGTGAGATGAGTCCCAGAGGAGACCAAGAAGGAGTGATCTGAACTGGGTTTGAAGGGATGAATAGGAGTTTGAAGAAGAGAGAAAGGACTTGAGGCAGATAAAAAATAGTATGAATAAAGACTGGGAGGTGTTGTCACTTGTGAAGTATTCAGAGATGTGGCAGATCACAGAGGGCATTGAATGCCCTGTTAAGTACCTGTCATTTTACTCTGAGAACCCAGAGAGAAAACACCAAGCTTAAAGCTTGGATAGGGAGGGTGGAGTGTGCGGTGGTCAGGTTTATGTTTCCAGAAAATGCTCTGTGGCTATGGGAAAAGGATGGAGACAGGGTGCCCAGTGGGGCAAGAGGTGTAGGTAAGTAAGGTAAGAGAAGATGCTGGCTTTGATAGGTGGTAGCATGGAGCCATCTTGAAGGCACACTTGTCAGGACAGAGTGATTATTGCATGTGGGAGTGAAGGAGAGGAAGAGGAAGGAGTCCAGGTTCCTGGGAGTGGTAGAGCGGGCCTTCACTGAAGGCCCTGAAGCTTCACTGAGTTAGGGACTTGGTGAGGAGGGGCAGAGAATAAGCTCTTAGTTGGACATGTGGCCCTTGAGGTATTTAGGGCAGTTGAGGCTCAGTGCGGGAGGCGCATCAAGGAGGGGCTTTGGTGTGAGGGTATGGGAGAGAAATGTGTCCCGGACAAAGAGAAGCAAGAGCTTGTGAGAGCGTGGAGCTGTGCCTATCAGAGAAAGTAACCTCCGACAGTGGGGAAGAGCTCGAGTTTTATACTGCTAGGGTTGGACTCTGTTTACTAGCAGCGTGACTTTAAGCAGGTGGCTTAACCTCTCTGAATCCATTTTCTCATTTGTCAAATGATTATAATAAAAACCCATGCCTTATAAGGGTTATTATGAGGATTAAAGATGTATGTATGAAGTGTGCATAGCACAGGGCTTGGCATCTAGTGAGTACTGTTGTCTGTGTTTGCAGTTACTGTAATCATCCTCAACAGGGGTGGTGTAAACGCACTCTCCCATCAGGGGTCACATGAGGTTGCCTTTAATAAGAAGATAGACTGCTAAGGTTAGGATACCTGTCTGTCTAAGGTTGCTGCAATTCTGGGCTGAGATTAGCAGGTCGAGGTCCTCAACAAAGGGGGTGCCCAGCCCCCATTGTTATTGATGGGATTGTGAATGTTGCTCAGGTGTTTGACCTTCAGGTGGTGGGCTTGAGAAGACTAGAGGTGAGGCCTGCAGAAGAGACTCCAGGTTTAGGGTAGGTGGAAGGGAATTTTGAGAAGGGGCAGCCTTGGGGTACTGAGTTCTCCATTTCCTTCCACCCTCCCTGGGCCCTGGGCTTCTACTGAGGCTCTTTTCACCAGCATCTGCCTCTGTGGTCCAGATGCACCACGTCTCTGTGGGACCATGACTTCTAGGTCCGAGAACTCCGGTTTTAGCTCCTTAGCAGTATTTTAGCTGCTGTTTCTGGGGACTGTTCCCGGTGCAGCCACAGGGGCATTCTGGGGGTTGCTCCAGAGGGCAGCTGTGCCTGTATTCCCCTAGGTATCTACTTGCTGCTGACCCACTGCCGGGCCAGGTTTCAGGCCTGGCAGATGATGGGGAACCCTGCTGGGGCCAGACCTGGGTTAACCCCAAGGGCTTGCTTTCTTGATATTGGACATGACTATGGACTTCACCCCTTCTGAGGCCTTTCTGGGTGCAAAGCAGTGTGATTTCTTTTTTTTTTTTTTTTTTTTTTTGAAACAGAATCTCACTCTGTTGCCCAGGCTGGAGTATAGTGGTACAGTCATGGCTCACTGCAGCCTCCACCTCCTGGACTCAAGCAATCCTCCTACCTTAGCCTCCTGAGTATCTGGGACTACAAGTGTAGTCCCACCTGGCTAATTTTTGTATTTTTTGTGGAGACGGGGTTTTGCCATGTTGTCCAGGCTGCTCTTGAACTCCTGGCTCAAGTGATCCACCTGCCTTGGCCTCCCAAAGTGCTGGGATTACAGCGGTTAGCCACTGTGACTGGCCAGCAGTGTGGTTTCTAACTTGGGTCCTGAACCATTCAGGACCTTTCTGAGTAGCTTTCTAGTCAACTTTCCAGGTGTCAGTGCCAGCTCTGTTCTAGGGGTGTATCTGGTTGTCCTGATTGTTCTGGGCTCTGTCCCAATGTGAGTGTAGAGTAGTTCTGGGAGTTGCAGTTGGTGAATCTGAGTCTTTATTTGGTTGCCTGATAGGTTGTTTTGAGACCAGTTTGATCCCAGACTGATGTGGTTCAAAATTACTGTCTGGCTTTTCTAGGATCCTGCCCTCATGCTGTTCTGTGTGCCTCTGGGTCTTTGCAAATGTTTAGTCTTCTAAAACGGTCCCTGGCCGCTTTGGGTACACTCCTCTTTCCAGGTGTGGCTTCTGCTCCATGTAGGGCCTATCTCAGATTCCAAGCACGAGACCCTGCTGTGGCCCTGGGTGTGGCAGCAGTGCCTGGCCAGCTTGGGGGAGGCCTTTCCCATTACCCAGTTCCCTGCCTTGGACTCTGCCCCTCTGCCCAGGGTCTCTGCACAATGGCGTAGCCAAAAACCTCACTTGAATACTGTGAGGCCCTGCGGGCATCTCTAGACAAATGGGCCTTTAAGTTTGGGGCCTGGAAGCTGGTTTGTCTGGCCAGACCCGCCGGGCAGCCTATATGCTGGGAGCAGCAGCTGCTGGAAACGAGAAACTCGACTTGGGGAGCTGGGAGGGAAGCATGCAGAGAGGGCTGCGGGTTCTGGTGCACGTAGGTGGGGCAGTGGAGGCTGGGTCGGTGAGCTGGCGAGGGCCGTCTTGGGTCAGTTGGGATGGCCTTCAGTCGATGAGAGCACCCCCATATTGGCAGAGGTGGTTAGTGCAACTTGAGGGTAATTTCTAGGTGCAGAGGTGTGTCCTTGATTTCACGACGAGGGTCAGTCTTGGGCCAGTGAGGACATTCCCATGCACCACCCTCTCACTGTGGTTTCTTTGTATCCGTTATAGGAGGAGCCAAGGTGGCAGAGTGGAGTGGGGCGAGGATCACTGTGCATGTGAGGGCATGAGGTGAGAAGCCTGCTACAAGGTGCAGCTTGCATCGAGTAGGCCAAACAGCTGAGCTTCTGTGAGGTGGTGTGGATGTGTCTGACCCCCACCCCCACTCAGGATGGCACCCACGCTGGTGGGGGCTCAATAATGGCTCTAGAAGGAAGGGGCTGGGCTCTGTCGCTGCATGTGTGCCAGCGGAGGAGGCATCCAGGGGCACACCTTCATTTTAAAAATTATAGAGAAGCAGAAAGTCAAAAATAAATATTGCTTCTGAAGCTTCTTTGAAGACTGGCATGTATGTTGGAGTGTGTTCTTCCAGGCTGGACTGTTTTCTTTGAACTCATCCATGCGTTCATCCACTCATTCAGTGTATGTTGACCGAGCACCTACTACGTGCCGGCTGTCAGCCCGGCGCTGGGAATATGGAGATGAGCTGGGCAGCCACAGTCCATGTTCCTATCAAGCTTATGATAGTGACTCAATCATTGTAAAAATATGTAGAGTCATGTTTGTGGTCACAGCTCCAAGCCAAGGTCCAGGCAGGTAGTCTGGGACATCGTGGAAGGCTTCCCTGAGAAAGTGCCACTGGATCTGAGATCCGAGGGTAAATTGGCAAGAGGAGCACAGGTAGCCTGTGCCAGGCAGTGGCATTCAGCACCGGCAAGGTTGGGAGACAGGAAGAAATTTGGCACATTTGAGGATCAGAAGAGGAAGTCCCCATTCTGGCAGGAGGAGAGCATGGGCAGGTAGGGCTGCAGAGGTGGCCGACTTTGCTTGGCTCTGGGGTCATGCTGAGGAGCTGGGCCACAGAGTCTATTGCTGAGGTCAGGGACTTGGTCTGTGTGGCTCACAACTATATGGCTAGTGCCTGGAAGGAGGTCTAGCACATAGTAGGTGCTCAGGGAGTATCAAAATGGATGAACGAGGGAGTGAAGGGAAAAGATGGGCATTTTTACCAGATGGGGATGGTTCTACATGAACATTTCCATAACCTGCTTTTTTTTTCTGCATAAACAGCAAATTTTTAATGTCTTTCTGTGTCAATACATATGCTGCTGTGATGAAATTCTTGATGTTTTTTCATATGCTTTCCTTTCTGTCCAGAAAGGAGCGGAGGCCCTGGTGCCCTGCCCTTGGTGCTGAGTATCCAGCAAGAGTGACTGGGGTGAAGAAGCAAAGACCTGGTGAGTGTGCCCCAAGAAGTGGCCAGGAGCAGGAGTGCATAGGGGTCCTGTGAGCCAGGCTGAGCAGCTTAGACTTTGGTGCAGGGTCAGTGGAACTATATAGGGGGTGTCAGCAGGGGGCATGACATGATCCAGTGAGTGCTGGTGAGAGATGTGGAGGCATGGACCAGGGAGGCAGTGACAGAAGTGGAGAGAAGGGATGTGAGTGCTATTTAGGAAGGTGGAGTAGACAGGACATGGTGAAGGATTGAATGCGGAGCATGAGGGAGGGGAGATGTCACGGATGGTGCCTGAGTTTCTGGCTGGAGTGGATGATAGAGGTGGATGGGGAATGACATACAGCTCGTCAGCTACTGTAGGTGTGAAATAGGCTTCTGGTGATGTCCTGGGACTTAGACCAGGATCTATCTTCTGCTTCTCCATTCACCACGTTTCTGTAGAAAAGACTGTTACCATCGACTGTAGGTTGTGGTAGAGAGAATATGGTGCCTGCAGGATCTGGGCATGTCCTCTGCATCTTTGAGGTCCCCTTGTCCTCCTCTCTTTTTCTTTTTTTTTTTTTTTTTTTTTTTTTTTTTTTTTTTTTTTTTTGAGACGGAGTCTCGCTCTGTCCCCGGGCTGGAGTGCAGTGGCTGGATCTCAGCTCACTGCAAGCTCCGCCTCCCGGGTTTACGCCATTCTCCTGCCTCAGCCTCCCGAGTAGCTGGGACTACAGGCGCCCGCCACCACTCCCGGCTAGTTTTTTGTATTTTTTAGTAGAGACGGGGTTTCACTGTGTTAGCCAGGATGGTCTCGATCTCCAGACCTCGTGATCCACCCGTCTCGGCCTCCCAAAGTGCTGGGATTACAGGCTTGAGCCACCGCGCCCGGCCCCTCCTCTCTGTTAGAAGCACAGAATGGGTGGGCTGGAGTTGTAGGGAATGAAGTTGGCGAGTTGGTTTAGAGTCAGCATCATGGGCCTTGGATGTCAGGCTAAAGACGTTATTTAGACTTTTTCCTGAGGGCAATACAGCAGCATTGAAGGTTCTTAAGCAGAGAAGCAATATCCAT
Organism: Rhinopithecus bieti; assembly: GCF_001698545.2. NCBI lineage: Eukaryota > Metazoa > Chordata > Mammalia > Primates > Cercopithecidae > Rhinopithecus > Rhinopithecus bieti. The sequence goes on along the minus strand of NW_016807423.1, from coordinate 3,515,656 downwards.
GCATTCATCTGTCCATTGCCCATCCGTTGATTCATTCATGGAACACTGTCTGAGTGCCTGCTCTGGAATAAAGTGGCAAACAAAAGTGCAGATTTGCATTTTTATGTGCTGAAAGGTGGCATTGGTCTGTGTGCAGGCCAGGTTGGAGGGGAGTGATTGAAGGCAGGAAGCCCACCGAAGAGGCAGGAAGTGATGAGGTCTTACTAACACAGTGGTAGTGAGGATGAAGGCAGGGCAGATTCAAACTTATTGATGGGTTAGATGTGTGGGATGAGGACAAGGGAGCAGTTAAGGAGGGTTTGTGGGCTTGGTGACTGAGCAGATAGTGGAGCTGTCCCCAAGACTGCACACCCTGGAGGAGGAGTGGGATTGGGGCAGATGAGTTCTGGTTGGGCCATCCTGAGCCAAGAACTCGGTGGGTCTGTTCATTCTCGGTAAGCTCCTTGAAGGCAGAGCCTCTGACTGTCTTGTTCATTACCCTGCCCACTGAACATCTGGATGGGTGGCTGAACTAACAAGGCTGTGGAAGAGATGGGTCTGGCCAGGGTGGGGGAAGGAAATGTGTGTGTCTTGGGTGTCTGCTGGAGTTCAGGCCCTATGCTTGGTGAGACGGGCACTGGGGTTATGTAGAGGGTGCAAGAGGGACTATGTCACAGGCTGGAAAGGTCAGATGGGGAGGGTGGGTATAGGGACATCATGTGTCTCTTCGCCTCTCCATCCTCAGATGATGGTCTGACCTACCTTGAAGTTCAGTCTTGCCAGAAGAGGTACCTGAAGGTGGAGCCCTCTGTCCTCTGGGGAGGCCACTAGCTGATGTCTGATGGGGTGAAGATGGGGTGTGCTATAGTTCCTGACTTCTGGAAGCTGGGTAGGGCTGATACGGGGGTACAGGGGAAGGTACTCTGAGGTCCCAAGGCCAGGAGCCGGCTAGTACAGGAATTAAGCCAGGTTGGAGCTGCCTTGGGTACAAGGCCCAGGGTGCCCAGGGGATTGGGTTCTGGGGCAGGGGCCAGGTCAGGCTCTAGACTCAATTGGCAAAGGATCTTGTTGTCTGTGTTGGGGTTTCTCAGCCTCAGCACTGTTGATATTTTGGATCAGATAACCCCTTATTGTGGGGGTGGGGCTTGTTATTATAGGGTGTCTAGCAGCATCCCTGATTTCTTCCCACCAGATGCCAGTAGCGTCTCCCCGCTTTCCCCAGTCTCGACAATCAAAAATGTCTCCAGTCGTTGTGTAATGTCCCATGGGGGCAAAATTATCCTAAATTGAGAACCTCTGGTCTACAGCCTCTTGCTGCTTTCACTATACTGTACAAAGCTGGAAAACTGGGGCGGGTCAGTGGGGAAGATGGACAGTGATGGGCCACTTGAGCAGAGTTCTGAGGGGTGAGGAGTGCTGGGGCAGGAGAAGGTCATTTTTTTCCAGTAGACAGAACAGCAAGTACAGAGGCTTGGAGGCAGCAAAGTTGGGGAACAGTAATCCAAGAGGGACCCCAGCCCCAGAGGAAGGGGCCTGGAGGCTTAGGGATTACAGCTGCAGGAAGATACCTCTCCTGGTCCCCTTTGGTCGCTTGCCCCCAGAGCTAGTCTCCTGCTGACCCTTTGCCACCTCCGAGTCTGTGACACTCCTCCTAATCCCCCCCTCCACTCCTCAGTGAGATGGAGAAACTAAGAGCTGCAACAGGGTGGGACTCAGTCCAGCTGGTGGGAGCCCCAATACCAGCTGTGGGAGGGAGGGCTGTTCCTGGCTCTGCTCACAGATTTCAGCCAACTGGCTGGAGGAGGGAAGGCGGCCTCGCCCTCTTCCCCACAGGCCCCTCCTTCCCTAGGTCAGGGGTCCTGGCTGAGACTGTGATTTATTCCTGTCATAATCCAGTGGTTGCTTTGGTGAGAGTTGGAAACATGTTGGTTTCCCCTTCCCAAGTCTAACAAGGCCTGTTTCCGCCTCCGCGGCCGCTGCTGCAGTGCCACGCGGTGAACTGCCCAGAACATGACAAAAGGGCTCGGTTAGCTGCCCGCTGGTTAGAAGATGAACAGCTCAGAGCTCGCCCTGCCGACAGGCGCTTTCCTTCCCGTTGCCCAAGTGCTGGCTTTTCCTCTTGGCCGTCTGCTCTGTGGGGCCCTGGATACCCCTCCTGCTCATGTCCATTTCTGGGCCCCAGGGTCCTGGCCTGGGGAGGTAAGGTTGGGGAGGCTGCAGAAACAGGTGGTATCTGGAGACTAATTAATATTTGTGAATAATAATGCTTGTCCAAGGAAACAAATCAATCTGTGATTGCATATTTGTGACGACTGAGGAACGATCCCAGCTGTTCTTCAGCCAGGGAACCCCCCATCATTGGTGTCACATGGTCCCTTGGGCCCCCACAGAGGCTGGCCGGGTGCTTAGGGTGGGCTGCATGGAGGTGGCATGGCTTCTGTGTTTTGTAACATGAACCTTCTGTGACGTTCATATGCGAACGCTGTGGCTTGCTCTAGTGCCTGCTTCTTCCTTTTCCCTCAAAGCAGTGATTCCCAGGCTCTTTGGTTTCACGAACCAATACAATTTCCAAAAGTACTCGAGCCAGACATGGGGTTGGCAATTTTTTATTTTGCCAAGTAAAGGCATTATAAAAAAACAACTGTTATCTGCTATCCCCATCATTTCATACAGGAAAGAACATTTTAACACCAAGGATAAAATTTGAGAATAAAGGACAGTTCTTCCCAAGAAAGGGCAGTTGGCAGCTTTACACTGACGTAGCAAAGAAAAAGGATATATTAAAACCATTCTGAATGTGGAAAAATTGTGTCCAATTATATTCTATAATATCATACCGTATGTAATTGTGTTCCTGCCCAAGTATGTCAGCTTGGCAGAACGGATGGTCCACAGTGCAATTCAGAGACGAGCTTGAGTGCCCAAGTGCCCCGGCCTTGTTTTTATCTCGGTTGTTGAAAGCCCAGGCTCACCCAGCCATGCTGGTGAAGTGGGTGCTCTGCTGTGAAGCCCGTTGCATGGATTCACAAGGTGCTCAGCCTTGCAACCGCATTCAGGCTAGCAGCAGCCCTGCCCCCGTTCCTCTCCCACCTTCTCCCCGCAGGTGACCCTGGGACTCTGGGGGCTGGTGTAGGGCCAAGGTCTAGACTTTAGGCCAGGCCTGGGGATCCAGGGCTGCTCTGCTCTGATGAGGGAGGCCCTGGAGCTGGGAGTGGCCTGAACCGCCTGACACCAGGGCAGGCTCTGTGCCCGGAGTCTGGGGCGGGAGGCAGTTTGCTCTCACCAGGAGCTGGTGAGGGAGAGGCCCTGGCTCGTACAGCTGTGTGGTTGCCAGAGTAGTTGCCTGAGAATGTGTTTGTGTGTGTCCCTTGTGTTTCCCCATCTCCCTGGGCATCTGTGTCCTTGTGTCCATCATGGACCACTGGAAGAAGCTCTCTCTTCTACTTTCTGGATTTGAACCAAGTGTCCTGAGCACCCCAACCCAGAGACACGGGGTTCCTGGAGGCCCCAGGTTGGGGGTAGGGTTACCTGAGGCCCAAGTTCTCTTAACACCCATGGCCAGACTCTCATCCAAGCTGGTACCACATGGGTGTCTATTCTGGGAGTTTACCCCCACGATGGCTCTCCTGGGAGCTCTGCCCCCACCGTGATGTCTGTAACAGCACGTTACATCTCTGTGATGATGTATGGGGAGTTGCACCCCTGTAATGTCCTTATCAGGCAGCTGCACTGTACCCTCTGGGTCCACCCACGTGATATCTAGACCACATGGTTACACCTCCATAATGTCTGCACCTGGGAGTTACACTGCTATGATTACCGCACCAAGGCGGCTACAGGGGATTAAGCCTCTGCTCATTGTACTGGGGAACTGTATCCTGTGATGACTATACTGTGCATTTTATTTTCAGAGCAGGGAGATATGCTCGTGCTGGGGGACTATGTCCCTATGAAGCCTGCCTGGCAGGGGTTAGTTACATGCTTGGAATGCTTGTTCCTGGGAGTAAACATCTGTGACTATTATAGTGTTATACCCGTGATGCCGGTACAAGGCCGCTGTACCCTGTCCTTTGTTGCAACACAACTATTGAGTTATAAACTCCTGTATCTCAATCAGGGGCTCCAGGATGGTCCATCAGAGGCCCATACCCCCATGATGACCTGGCCTGGCATAGGATACCAGATGTGTCCACAGGCCCAGGGAGGAAGAGCCACTCATAGTCCACCACCTGATGGCCGCTGGGAAGGTGCTCCATTGTTGGCTGCATGTGGCACCATAGCGCAAGCTCAGGCAGGGCCTTAGTGATGTGTGACCCCCATCCCAGCGTGGCCTTGCAGGCGTCATTGTGGTCTCAGCCGCCTGAGCTCTGGGATCATGGAGCAGATCCCCCCCCAGCTTGGTGTAAATGGACACCCATCATGCCCCTTCAGTGTTCTTACTTTGTTGTTCAGCTCCTGTCTCAGATTTTTGGTGAGATCCTGGGACAGGGGACAACTCCCACCCGTTTTCCTTTGTGTTTGGCCCCATTCCACTTTGCAGCCCCACCTGCTTTGTCCAACACCCTTGCTCAACTGCTGCTCCCTGACCTCATGACCTTTGATTATCTCAGTTGAGACAAGGGTTCAAATTTCAGAAAGGACCGGAGCACCTTTGAGCCCTGCCCCTTCCTGTTCACCTGCCTGTCACCTTGAAAATTCTTTTACCATTGTGGGTCAGCGGGGACCTGGGTCTGATCAAAACTCCCTGACCGAAGTCCATGGGTATCACTGCGGGGCCCCAAGGCGTGTCCTCCGTCATGCACTCTGCTCTGTTGTGTCTTCACAGCATTCATGAGGGATTGACCACGTCTCATCCGTCTGCCCAGAGCATGGTGTGATCAGAGCTTGTGGGCACTTCCACACATCCCCTGGTGCCCCCCGTGAGGGGTATGGGAGAGAGACCCTGGGGAGCTCACCAGTGGGGCCAGGGAGCGATAGCAGCGTATCTCCCATGTACAGTGCGGCCACACTAGAGGCTTCACCCAGGTGTGCCTGGGGGCACTCCAGGCCAGGAGGCTTGGGAGTAAAGGCCTAGAGGCATTCAGCCAGTCCCAGAGGCTACTCAGTCTTTTTGTGCATAGCTTCCTGTCTCAAACATCGGCCCCTGAGGCTCACACCCCATCCTCCCTACACTTGTTCGGCTCTGGGCTTCTGGGGCAAGGGCAGAAGAGATGTGGGGTTTGAATTCTAGGGTCTAGCACCCCCATTCCTGGCCACTAAGGCCTCCCTGTGGTTTCTCTGTGAAGTGGGAAGGTACCATGGGAATTGGATAGGACGAAGGTGGCCAGGCAGGGCAGCAGCAGCTTGTCAAGAGCACGTCCTGGCGAGCACTGATGGCTTGTGGCTTTGGCTGGAAGCCTCTGATACCTGGAGCTCATCTGCTAACAAGCCTGTGTTCTGGGGCCTGTGCTCAGCGTGCTTGTGGAGTCTGGCCTCCCACCTTCTCCCTCCCTGCTGGGGAGAGGAGGGGCAACAGAATTATCCCAGGGAGACTCCAGACTCAGTCTGCTTAGCCCTTCACTGCTCCTTGTCTCTGTCTTGTCTCTCTGTCTTCTGTCCCACCTAAGCGTCTCTCTAACCCTGTTTCTCTGTCCTCTTATGGGGGTGAGTTAGAAGCTCAAGGTCTGGAATGGAACAAACTGTACATTCTCTGATGTCACCCACTCCCTGTACCCCCTACTCAGGTTTAGAGAATGGCCTGAAGGCCTCCTGCACTCTTTCTCCCTCCACTGTGACTATTGGGCTGTCCTTATGGGTGCTGGGGAACCAGTGAGGAACTTGGGTGGTCACTGGGGTCAGAGGTCTAGGTGGTCATTGCACAGCCCAAGTGGCGGGGGGGTCTGTTGAACTAGGCTCTGGATGGTCAGTCGGTCAGTGGGGGTCAGGAAGCGGCAGGGGTGGCCATTAGGGATACCAGTAAATACCAGCTAACTAGCTCTGCCCTTCTCTCCATTACAGGTTGATTGTCCTGGGCTGTGGCTGGCTGTGGAGCTAGAGCCCTGGATGGCCCCCGAGCCAGCCCCAGGGAGGACGATGGTGCCCCTTGTGCCTGCACTGGTGATGCTTGGTTTGGTGGCAGGCGCCCATGGTGACAGTAAGTCTGAACCCTCAAGGTGCAGATCTCCCAGGTTGAAAGGTGGCATCCTTCCCAGCAGAACTCTGGGATGGGGACAGACCAGCTACTAGGAGAGACAGGATGGCCAGAAACTCTTTAGACCTTCTGTCCTAGAGAGCCCCCACTGCTTGGAGAGCCTCTTTCTAAGGAATGTCTGGGTACTTAGGAGCATCTTTAGGCACCAGAGTGGGGCAGTCGAATCGTGACCCTGTCTTACGGGGCTAGGGTGAGACCTGTCCTGGATTCATGTGGTCACTGTGTGGTGTGCCCGTGCGTGTGCTGTGTCCACTGTTGCAGATCTGTGCTGAAGGCACAGTGTGAGCTACAGCCAGGGGTCGGCATGGGAATCGGGGGGTGGCACGCGGGGCATGTGTATGGATGCTTGCCCAGGATGCCGGGTGTGTCTATAGGCCCAAGGAGGGTCAAAAGCAGGAGCCACCCATAGCTCTTCCCCTACACTGGACCCTCAGGATCCAAATATGCAGATCTGAGCCCCTCCTTCTCCTTTCATGGGGACCTTCTAGGCAAAGGAGCATCCCCCCCACCCCAGCTCCTCAGCCCTGGAAATGGGGGAAGGATTGTGTTTGGCCGGCAGGAAGCTGAGCAACGCCCCTCTGTGTGTGTTTGTGTTAGAAGGGGGTGGAATTGTCCCCATCCAGATCCAACTCCGAACTTTGGTCCCTTTCCTGCTGCCCTTCCCCCTGCCTGGCACTATGAGACTGGCCGCAGCCCGCCCCGTCACCATGGTTACCACTGCTTGGTTACTGGTGGGAGGCGGGGCACAGGGCAGATTTAGCCAATCTGCAAGCTGAGGGGGAGGGGCGAGGTCAGAGCCAAGGTCCCTGGGGGAAGGGGCCGTTCCCAGCCTGTCCAGAGCCCAGGGGTGATCCAGGGCCAACCCTGGGGTCAGCCCACACGTCACCAGGCCATAGGGCTCCTCCACCCGCCTCTGCCTCCATATCTCTGGGCACAGATCTCTCCCCTTGCCCCACCAGGGCTCTTTCTTCTAATGGCTCATTAATTATTCAGAAACTGATTCTGGAGTGGGGTGGGACTGGCATGGTCCCGCCCTTTGTCCTTAGGTGCTGGGTCCTGGGTGGAGCTAGAAGGGAAAGGAGAAGGGGCAGGCATTCCCAAGGGGCTCTGGACAGGCTGGGCAAAGGGTCATGGGAGCACCAGGTACCAAAGAGAGGGCTGGGGAGGTGAGAGCAAGGAACAAGACAGGTGGGGAATCACATGGGGAAGTGGGGCAGGGTATCTCCAGGCTTGCTTGGAACCTGCAGGGGCAGGTTGGAGTAGAAAGCCCTATCAGGTGTGACCCCCGTGGTTGGCAGGAAAGTGAAGGCTTGTCCAGGTGTGGTCAGCAGCTCTTGGACACTGAAGTACTGCCCTTGCCCTCCCCGCTGACCCAACCCCAGGCACTCTGAGGGCCTTCAGACAGGAGCTCTAGGGCAGGGGAAGGATGGCCCAGCTGGGCTTCAACAGATAATACATTCTGGGAGAAGAGCTGCCCTCCTACTGCCTCAGACCCAACGCACTCCAACCCGTACCCCTCACTCTCATCCCCTAGGCTGCTGTCTTCCCGCGTTCTCTCCCGTGAAAGGCATTACCACCCACCTGGTCACCCAAGTCAGAACCTGGGCCTCCTCCCAGCCTCCTCCCTCCGTGATATCCCACATCTAATCCATCACCAAGCTCCGTTGCTTCTACCTTCTGAATATCTTTGGAATGCATCCACTTCTCTCTCTCCTGCCTTCATCCAAGCCACCCTCGGCTCTTGGGCTTTTGCACGCAGCAGCCTCCTGACGATTTCCCTGCCTCCAGTCTTTTCCTTCCTAATCCATTCTGCATTCCAAAGGTAGAGTCATGTCACAAGGTGAAAACATCATCATGTCCCTCTTCAGTTTAGAATCCTTCAGTCTGTCCTGCCCCCAGGCCCCCAGGGTTGTAACCCTTCTCTAGGCCCTGCATTATCAAGCTTCTATCCACCTCGTCCCTTGCTGTCCCCCCACCCACCCCACTCACCCACCATGCTGACTTCTTTTAGTGGCTCACCAATTCCCAGTAGGAATTGGTAGGGGCAAGGCGGAACAGTTTTTAAAGCAAAGTCAAGAACCTCCATGCTGGTTCCTTAGGAACCAAAGCCCAAAGACCAGGTCTTGAAGGTAGAAAGCAGCTGAAGAAGCTGAAATCCTGCCTTATCCAGGTAGGGAGTTCGGGGGACTCAGGCCTTCTCCCAGGCAGAGAGCCATGGGGCAGGAGCCTGGGCTCGGGGTCATGGTGACTGAGCCCCAGGAGCCAGGGTCTGTCCTCCGGGCCTGTCTTACACTGCACACACTTATGGATCTCTCCCTGCACTGAGGCCAGTCTCGGGCTGAGTTTGGGCAACTACTAGCCAGGGGCAAGTGGCCATACATGGACAGGGCCACTGCAGAAGGTAGGGTAGGCCCCCCAGAGAATTGATGGCTGGGGCAGTGAAGCGCGGAGCGGACAAATGTGTTTCAATAGGCCTCTTAACGAGACAAATGAATGGGGGCCCTGGCCTCTGAGGGGAGTGGAGGGAAGCGGGTGGAGAAGCAGCTGCCAAGAGTTAGCCCAGAGGCCCCAGCGTCAGTGCCACACATGCAGCTCCAGTGGAGATTTGGGCACACATTGGGGTAGGATCTGCCACAGCGCAGCTTCCCCAGCCATGCTTCGTGGCTTCTCAGGAGGGGAGGTTGTGGGACCAGAGGTGTCCTGAGCCAGGGCAGAGTTTTTTGCTGATCTCAAGTGCGTGTCACGTGCCTGCCTTCAGGCAGGACCTGTAGTGTGGAGGCACAGGCTTGTGAGCAGTGACCACAGGGTGTGCTGGGTGGGTGGCACTGACACAGGCCATGGTGGAAGCATCTTGGGAAGGGAGTTGGGAGGCTTCCTGGAAGAGGGGAGCCCTGAAGGGTGAATGGACATTTGCTAATGGGGGCGTATTGCATAATGAGGTGGGGTTGGGGGGAAGAAGCAGGAATGTGGCTGGGCTTCTCTGTGGAACTCATGGGAGAGCCACAGTGAGAACCTGACAGCATGGGACAGAGGTGGGGTCCCAGGGCCAGGTGGGAGTGAGACCCTGGTTATGGCCCATTTACCCAGAATCCTAGGAGCCCAGAGCAGGATGCGTGCTGGGTGGAGGGGTGGGTGGTGGGTGGGTAGACAGAGGTGGGCAGAGGCTGAGGAGCTGGGAGTGTGTCTGTTGTGTCATTTCCCTCCTCCCCAGAGCCTGTGCAGCACACAGGGTCTGTTGTCATGCTCTCCCCCTTGTTCTATGGGTGGCCTAGCTAGACTCTGCTCCCTGTGGGACTTCCCACAGGTTCCGTTGCTTTCTCTCTCTCGGCCTGTTTTCCTATTGCACAATGCGGATGATCACTCCTACCTGGAAAGGTTAACTGAGGTCACGTGGACGAGGCGCCTGGAACCTAGTATGTATTCCCCTTATCTGAGGCCATGACCTGGGGCTCTTGCTGTGTCCCTGGGAACCAGGCTTGTCTCTGAGTGGGCTCCAGGAGCAGTCAGAGGAGCTCACTGAGTCCCCGCCTAAGCTGCTCAGAGCCAGGAAGATCTGCCTCTCCAGAAGCTCCCTGCCCTGCCCTTGCTGGCCCTCACAGCCCTGCCTCCGTGTTCCCTTTGTGTACATGTGTATGTGTACTCCATGGGAAAGGCACAATATAGCAGTCAGTTTCTATAGAAGAGCCTTGATGGTGGCCCAGTTTGACTGTCCCTGGGGCTGGACCCCTACAACCTCCCTGGGAGGTGGTTGCAGCCTCCCTTCTCCAGCCACTTCCACTTACTCCTTTCTTAGGCCACTTCCTCCCACCCTGCATGGGTTTGGTGGCCCGAGAACGTTGCCGTGCATATCCCGGGACCTGAGCTGAAAGGGCTGTGCGGCCCGCGACCACTGTGTGTGTCGGGGAGGGGGCATGCTCTCGTGGGGCGTCAGGCCAGGTGGCAGTGGGTAACTGGCAGAAAGGCCCTCCTGGTGTGTTCTGGTGGCACCCTGTTGACGCAGTCTCAGAAGTTGTGTTCAGATCTCCCTGAACACCAGCTGTGGGTCAGGCACTGGGCAGAGTAGTCAGAGTAGCTTGGTTTGCTGCCTGCCTGGGGACCTGACACTGTGGGATCTGGTCAGTGCTGGGATGGGAAGCCCCGGGCCCCTGAGGCCATGGGACACAGCAGGCTCCTACAGCAGCTTGGTCAGGTGGGACATGAGAGAGGGGCTGGGCTGGGCACGCTCAAAGGCAGGGAGGAGCCCGAGGACCTGGCCTGTCAGGGTAGCCTGGGTGGTGGGTCCAAGCTGTGTGCTCTGCACAGTGCGGGGCCTATACTATAGTAGGTGATCAAAAAATATGTGTTGAAAAAGTAAAGAAGCCGAGTGTGGTGGCTCACGCCGGTAATCCCAACACTTTGGGAGACCAAGGCAGGTGGATTGCCAGAGCTCAGGAGTTTGAGACCAGCCTGGGCAACATGGTGAAACCCTGTCTGTACCAAAAATACAAAAAATTAGCCAGGCATGGTGGTGTGCACCTGTGGTCCCAGCTACTCGGGAGGCTGAGGTGGGGGCATCGCTTGAGCCCAGGAGATGGAGGCGGAGGTTACAGTGAGCTGATTGTGCCACTGCACTCCAACCTGGGTGACAAAGTGAGACCCCCCCTTCAAAAAAAAAAAAAAGACTAAAGAAAGGTGAGCCTGAGAGCTTAGGAGGACCACATTTCAGAGGGGAGTGGAGAGAGGAACGTCAGGCCTGTTGGTAGCTGAGGAGAAGTGTGGTTAGATCTGAGCTCCCCGAACATTCTCTGCTGAACGAAAGGGGCAACGCCTTGTCTCCGGTGCTGTGTCCTGCGGGTGGAGGTGGATTGGAGGGAAGCGGAGGGCGAGGCCTGGTTGAGGGGCGGGGCCTGCCTGTCTGGTCCCCCGGGCTGCACTGGGCCAGCCTGGCCGAGTCTGTTGGGTGGGCGGGCAGGGTGCAGGCTCCTCTCCAGCCTCAAAGGGAGGGGAGTTGTTCTGCCTCCTCGATAGCCCCAGGCCTTGGGCACAGCCCAGCCTCCCAGGGCTCTCGGGCCCTCCTCCTTCCAGGCCGCCGGTGACCCACACCTGGCTCTCCTCCCCGGCGTCTCCTCTCTGCCTCTTTGTTTGGAGCTGAGGCCCCGCCCCGCCCCGCCCCCAGGCCCACTCGCCCGGCCATTCCGGTTCAGCAGGTTCCAGCCCCCGGTTTCTGCCGCTGCAGGTCCCGGCAGGAGCTGGAGGGGCACTTTTTCCCCAGGTTTCTCTCCCCTGGTGCAGCAGGGGCCGCAGTCCTCATCCTCCTCAGTTTCTCAGTTCGGTCCTTCTTTCATTCTCCACTCCTGGGTGCCAGGAACTGGGTCAGACACTGGGACAGGAAACCAAACAGGCATGCTCTCTGCCCTGCCCAGGGTTATGCTCTAGGAGGGGTAGCAGCCATTAATCAAACACCAAAAATGTGGAAAAGTAATAGCCTCACACGTGTGCATAATAAACCGTGAGTGAAAGTTATAAGCTCAGCAGGTAGGTAGTAAGCTAGGAGCAGTGCTGTGGGAGGCAAGGGAGTTACCCTCGAGTTTCAAACCAGGAACTGAGCACATGGGTTGGGGGCAGGGGGACTGGAGAAGGCAGTGATATTCAAATGGAGAGCAGAAGGATGAATGGAAGTTAGAGGGTATGGTGGAGGTTGGCAGAAGCAGCAGCTTATGCAAAGGCCCTGTGGCTGCAGGGAACATGACATTGCTTCTTTAGAGGAGTCAAAGCTGGGACTCTGGGGAGAGCAGCTCTGTCGGACCCGGCGGCTTTGTCTGCCATAATAGGTGTTTTGTTTTGAGAGTGATTCGGGGGCCTTTGGAGGGTTTTGATGGGGCTGGGTGTCGAGGGAGTGTGTCAGCTCACTGTGGACACTAAGTAGAGAACAGACGGGAGGCATGGGGCAAACCTGGAGGCAGGGGCTCCCGCGTGTTAGGCCAGTGGGGTGCCAGTCAAGGGAAGGTGGTATCTGGACTAGGGTGTGGCAGCGCAAATGGAGAACCCTGAGCTGCTCTGTGGAGGGCTTCAAGTGTGGGGGAAGAGTGCGTGGTATGGGGGTTGGGGGACAGGAGACACCCCCAGTGGAGCCTGAGCAGGAGAGTCATGTCTGAAAGGGCCTGTCTGGAAGGAGCAACAGGGGCCAACTTTGCAGACAGCTGCAGTTGGGAGAGCCTGGAGCCTCATTCACATGGCATTCAGGGGAAGGGCAAGCCACGCTGGGGGGTTCTGGACTTTCTGTGGTGTCTCCTTGTCTTTCTGGCTGCTACAGCCTCCCTGAGCTGGCTGCCCAAAACTGCCCTAGGCACTCTAAGAACATAGTCAGTCCCAAGGTCTCCCTCCAGGGAAGGCCATAGGTGAGCTTAGGAGTGAGAAGGCTGGATCAAACCCTAGCTCCACGCCTGCATCCCTCTGACTTGCCAGTCATTTCACCCTCTGAGCCTCTATTTCCCCACCTCTTAAATGGGGATAATAATACTTCCTACCTTATGGGATTGCTGTGAGACTGATAATGTTGATACAAATGATGGCCTCACTCATGGAAGGCCCACCACGTAAAGCGGTTTACAGACATTCCATCTATGACAAAATCCCGTGTCACTGTTTTGGAGACGGGAAAACAGAGGCTCAGAGATGGTGAGTGACTTGCATAATAATTACATAAAACCCCCAGAGCCCCTGGCCCCTGGAGTTCTCAGAAGTTCCTTCCCTGCTGGTACCTGCAGCTGCTACTCCCTACCTCGCTCCCATAGACCCTCTCCTCCTTGGAGACTCTGCCCCATCTGCTGACCCTCCTCTGCTGGATCAACACCTCCCTCTCTGCTGGCTCCCATCAGTATTTAAACATTGCCTTTCATATCTGTCTTCAAGAAAAAAAGAAAAACAAAAATTCACAAACCTCCCTTCCCCCCTCATCCTTTACAGCTGCCGGCTGTATAGTCACCTGTACTTCCCTCTCTCCCTCATCACCTCCCAGTCATTCTTTGGCTGGCTTTGGTCTGGCTTTGGCCCCCCACCCACCACTCCACTGACTGTTCTTGTCAAGGTCCCTGACAGTCTTGCGTGAGCTGTTTTGTACCAGGTGTTTTACAGTCAAACATGCCTGAATTCAGGTCCCAGATGTGCCCTTCATTGGCATGTGACCTTGGACAAGTGACTTGACTCCTCTGAGCCTGTAAACTGGGGATAATAGCAATGAAGGACTAAAGATAAAGAACCTGGTGCAGAGTGGGTCTTGGCAAAGGATTGTGATCATTGCACACATTTCTGTGCCAGGTACCAGGCTGGGCCTGGGCTCCTGGGGACCAAACAGGTGGTCTGAAAGGTCATTTCTCATGGCACTGGCCCTTTTTGGAGCTGTTCATTGGCCTGATTAATAGGAAACGGATCAGCTGTCAAGATTAACAAATTATTGCTACAAGATTGTAGCAAATGGGTTGGGCTTCTCTGGGTTCATGACCCTAGGTGGTGGAATTCTTAGGGATAGGGGCTGCGGGTTGGCCCTGGTATGTGTACTAAGGTGATGAGGGTGTGGCAGTGCCATGTCTGAGGCCCCACCTTTCTTTTTTTTTTTTTTTTTTTTTTTTTGAGTCTCACGCTGTCACCCAGGCTGGAGTGCAGTGGCGCGATCTCTGCTTACTGTAAGCTCTGCCGCCTCCCGGGTTAACACCATTCTCCTGCCTCAGCCTCCCTAGAAGCTGGGACTACAGGCGCCCGCCACCACGCCTGGCTAATTTTTTCGTGTTTTCAGTAGAGACGGGGTTTCACCGTGTTTGCCAGGATGGTCTCGATCTCCTGACCTCGTGATCCGCCCACCTCAGCCTCCCAAAGTGCTGGGATTACAGGCGTGAGCCACCGCGCCTTGCCGAGCCCCCACCTTTCTTTTCCTCCCTCTGCCTCCCTGTGGACACCTTGAGGAGACTGTCAGAAGGCAGTAACCAAGTCAGTGGGGGAGGGATGGGAGAGGCAGATTTACAGGAAAGCATTCACCTGGGAAGACATCCAGAGAGACTTAGGAACTGGACTGTCTAGGCCTTGGGGACTGCTGCTGGTATGTGGGGGCTGGGAGAGAAGGAGAAGTCACGGTTCCTGGCTGGAGACCCGGGGTGGATGGTGGTGCCATCACTGAGATGGAGAGCAGGGGGAGGGACAGCTCTCGGGGAGAGCTGGAGCTCTTCCCAGAAGCTCTCCAGCACGCCTTTTTCCTGGAGCTTGGAATTGATGTGGGGAGGGCAACAGAAGGGTGCAGTAGTAGTGTGAACTCCAGACTCCGAACAGCTGGATTCCGATCTTAGCTCTACCACTTACCAGCTGTGTCATATTGGACAAATCCCTTAACCTCTCTGGGCCTCTAGAAACAGATAATAACAGTTATAGCACCCACCTCATATGCTTAACAGAGTTAACAAATGTTAAGCTCTCTGAACAATGTCTGGCACATACTAAGTGCTGCATAAAGGTGAGGTGTCCGTGTTTTCTTTGTAGGTCTTTCTCTCTGCTCCCATGACTGCCACCTGCCTCACTGGCCATTCCTGTAGTGACTGTGCCATGGTGACTTGGTGTCTCCATCTCTTCCAGGCAAACCTGTCTTCATTAAAGTCCCTGAGGACCAGACTGGGCTGTCAGGAGGGGTAGCCTCCTTCGTGTGCCAAGCCACAGGAGAACCCAAGCCACGCATCACATGGATGAAGAAGGGGAAGAAAGTCAGCTCCCAGCGCTTCGAGGTGCGTCTGTGGTGGGAAGGGGTAGGCAGGGCTGAGGGTCTGCCCACACTCTCTCCTTTGAGTCTCCTTCCCCATGGACCTTTTGGAGGTGGGAGGACAACTGACCCTGAGCAGGCTCCTGTGTCCTGAGTAGGCTGTGACCCCATGTCTGTCCCCTTGACAGGTCATTGAGTTTGATGATGGGGCAGGGTCAGTGCTTCGGATCCAGCCATTGCGGGTGCAGCGAGATGAAGCCATCTATGAGTGTACAGCTACTAACAGCCTGGGTGAGATCAACACTAGTGCCAAGCTCTCAGTGCTCGAAGGTACGTGCTAGGGAGACGTGGCACAGTGGGCTGCCGGGCTGAGGTGTGGGAAGAGCCAGCCAGCCCTGATCCTACCCTGGGCCTATGTGCATTTGGCAGAAAGGAGGACTGGCCACCTTGGGGTTGGTGAAAGTCAGTGGTGGACAGTGATAGTCATTGGATCTGACCTGGATTGTGTGGCTTATGCTGAGGCCAGCCATGTAGGGCATGATGCCTTTGTATTCTACTGCTGAGCTGGGTCGTTGCTTGGGTAGGGTCTGGGGTCTGACTCGAGGTGTGGAGCTGCAGCTGTGTATCCCTTGGGTTACGTGGTTATGGCTGTAGCTGTGGCAGTGAACCTGATTTCCATGTGGAGCCTGGCCGTAGGTGTCAGGTGTGTTTCTTGTTGCCCTTGTGAGCTGAGGGTTGGGGCTGTGTCTGTGGATTTTAGTGTCTTCTCTCACTTGGTGGCTTCTCCATTCATTCACAAGCATTCCCTGGATCACCTTGAAGTCCTCTGAGCATCGAGGAGGAGGGAGCTGTGTCTAAGCCAAGTCTTGAGGACAGGTGGGAGTTGGGGGTGGCGGTTGGCGCTAGGCAGGTGCCCAGGCCCAGAAGCAAGAGAGAATGGAGCTTTCAGAGAGCTCTGAGTAGTTCAATTTGGATTTTCTGGAGGGCAGAGGGGGAGCTAGAGAGCACAGGGAAAAGGGGAAAGCAATTCAGCATGAGTCTGGAGAGGTTTGGAGGGCAGATTACACAGGCTCTGGCTGAGAAATGAACACTCTCCTACGGACATAGGAAGCCACAAACAAGGCGGGGGTGACATGATCAGACCCCAGCCACAACGGATTCATCGGTCTGAATTTGTATTTTCAAAATATAGCATCGATTGTTGCTTTCTTTTTTTTCTTTTTCTGTTCTTTTTTCTTTTTTTTTTTTTTTGAGAAGTAGTCTCACTCTTGTTGCCCAGGCTGGAGTGCAATGGTGCGATCTCAGCTCACTGCAACCTCTGCCTACTGGGTTCAAGTGATTCTCCTGCCTCAGCTCCCAAGTAGCTGGGATTACAGGCATGCACCACCATGCCCGGCTAATTTTGTAGTATTAGTAGAGATGGGGTTTCGAATGTTGGTCAGGCTGGTCTTCAACTCGTGACCTCAGGCGATCCGCCTGCCTCAGCCTCCCAAAGTGCTGGGATTATAGGTGTGAGCCACTGCACCTGGCCAATTGTTGCTTTCTTTTTTTTAAATGTGGTGTCGATACCTGTTCCTTTTTGAAGAATTGAAAAGTATAGAACAGCACAGAGGGATAAATTAAAATGTCTCCTTCTACCTCTACTAATAACATTTGGTTATTTGCTCATGGCCTATTTTCTGTGCATATATATACATATATGTGTGTGTGAACAGAAATGGGACCACATACTGTCTGATGATTTGTAGACTGCTTAAAAATATATATATATATGACTAACATCTTTTTTGCCATTAAATATTCTTCTGTATCATTAATCCTTTTTTTTTTTTTTTTTGAGGCAGAGTCTCGCTCTGGAGTGCATTGGTGCCATCTTGGCTCACTGCAACCTCCGCCTCCTGGGTTCAAGCGATTCTTCTGACTCAGCCTCCCAAGTAGCTGGGACTACAGGCGCACACCACCATGCCCGGCTAATTTTTGTGTTTTTAGTAGAGATGAGGTTTCACCATATTGGTCAGGCTGGTCTTGAACTCCTGACCTCGTGATCCGCCCACCTTGGCCTCCCAAAGAGCTGGGATTACAGGTGTGAGCCACCGTGTCCAGCCTGTATCATTATCCTTAATGGCTATGGGTAAGCTGTCACATGGAAGTACCCTACTTTATTTAGTCATTCCCTTATTGTTGGACACATATGTCATTCTCAGTTTTTTGTTTCTATAAATAAGGTGCCATACACATCGTTGCAGATGGATGTGTTCACCTTCCTGATTATTTCCTTATTCTAGATTCATGGAAGTGGAATTGCTGAGTCAAAGGGCACATGCATTTTTAAGCCTTTCCATATTTCCAGAAGATTGTGTCAGTTCCTACTCCTGCCAAGCAGGGCAGAAGAGTGCCTCTTTCCTGCACATCTTCCCCAGTGTTGGGAATGATCATCAAAAAATTTTTTGCCAAGTTAATAGGCAAAAAGTGGCATCTCAATTTAATTTGCATATCTTTGATTACAAGAACAGCTGAACATCTTTTCACATTGGCCGTGGCTTTATCTGTTCACACCCACATCTCATTCGGTTACTCTTCTTGTTGTTGTTGTTGTTTGATTTTTGGTTTTTTGTTTGTTTGTTTGTTTTTTGAGATGGAGTCTCTGTTGCCAGACTGGAGTGCAGTGGCGATCTCAGCTCACTACAACCTCTGCCTCCTGGGTTCAAGTGATTCTCCTGCCTCAGCCTCTCCAGTAGCTGGGACTACAGATCCACCACGCCCAGCTAATGTTTGTATTTTTTGTAGAGATGGGGTTTCACCATGTTGGCCAGGCTGGTCTCGAACTCCTGACCTCGTGATCCACCCACCACGGCCTCCCAAAGTGTTGGGCTTACAGGAGCTACCACGCCCAGTGCCAGTTACTCTTTTGCATCTGTGTCTCGTGTGAGTCCATGGGCTCTACAAGCTTAGAGGATCCATGGAGGACAGTGGTTAAGATTCTGTACCACTCACTTCCCATGTGTCTTTGGGTTAGTAACTATGCCTCTGAGCCTCATTTGCTCCATCTGTAAATGAATATAATGCCTACCACCCAAGCTGGTTTGGAAGATTGAATGCTCTGTATGAAACACTTCCCAGGAGTGTGGTGGTGGTTGCTGTGGGGCTGGAAGCTGTACATCTTGAGGCCTCACCATGTGAGCTGAAGGTGGTTGGCCTCCGTGCTGCCTGGCATCATCCGGGTGGTGCAGCCCCACTGCCTACTCCCATGGGGGGACTTACCTGTGCAATAGGAACTCAGAGAACAGGTCCTGGGCCAGCATCACTGATTGCTGAGTGTTCTCAGGCTCCTCCCTGCCACTGCTGACCTCAGTTTTCCCACTTGTGACCTGGGGCAAGTATTTCAACGCTGCCCTGTCTTCCTGTTGGCATCTGTCCTAGCAGGGAGCCATCTGCCCTGCCCTGGCATTTGGTAGGCACCTGAAGGACCAGATGCCCCAGAGGGCTTCTTTTCAGGCTCTCAGATTGGGGAACAGGGCCTCCTTGTTAGTGTTGAAAGAGAAGTCCTTCAAAAGCGCCTAAGCCCCAGGTCCTGTGTCAGGAGCCCTCTTACCTCTGTCACTGCCCTGGGCAACCTTATCTTTTAAAGGGTTGAGGAGGATGGAGGTGGTCTTTCAGGCCTGGGGTGAGGAGAACTGATTCAGACTGACAGCAGGGGCTGGGTGCGGTGGCTCACGCCTGTAATCCCAGCACTTTGGGAGGCAGAGGCCTGCACATCACTTGAGGTCAGGAGTTCGAGACCAGCCTGGCCAACATGGCAAAACCCCATCTCTACCAAAAAATACAAAATTAACTGGGCGTGGTGGTGCACATCTGTAGTCCAGCTACTTGGGAGGCTGAGGCAGGAGAATTGCTTGAACCCAGGAGGAGGAGGTTGCAGTGAGCTGAGATTGCACCACTGCTCTCCAGCCTGGGCGACGGGAGACGCTATCTCAAAAAAAAAAAAAAGGGACTGGCAAGAGGTGTCTCTGTTTGGTTTCTTTACCGGGGCGGGCAGTATGTGTTTGTGCTTCTGGGGTGTGAGACGTGTCTGATGAGGCTGGGGAGAGGGTGGTGCAAGTACCCAGACCCTGTCCATGTTCCAGGGAAGGGTGTGGAGCTGTGGGCCTGAGTGAGCCCCTCCTGCTTCTGAAACACAGCACCAGGAAGACAAAATGCTGACTTATCCTGTTGGTCTGTGTAACCTTGACCAGCATTGGGCTTGACAGAAAGGCGTGCTGGGGGAGAGCCAGAGAGTGAATACCCGCCCCCCGCCCCGCCTCACCCTACCCCTCCCCAAGCTGGGTGCCTGCAGGAACTGAGTGAAAGGATGGCTAGACTGGAACTCTGGGGTGGGGCCGGCAGGAGCCAGGGCCATTCGTGGGAAGCCACCACAGGGTCCAAGGAGGGCTGGGGAGGGGATGGAGCTGGTTCGGATCTGAGAAGTAAGAGTCCAGCCCCCTTCCTGAGTTGCATACAGCTCCGCCTGTGAGCTGGGCTCCTTGGAGAGTGGCTGAGGGCTGTCTGGAGTGAAATGGCTCAGGTGAAGATCAATGTGCCCCCAAAAAGGAGTCCAGGCCTACAGTCTATTCTGTGGCCTCTGCCTTTGCCTCATGTCACACCAGGCCCAACTGCTCTGGCTCCAGGGCCACTCCCACCACAGCCTGTGGGAGTGCCCCCCACTTATCCCCCATAGCCGTGCCCTTTGCACCCCGCTTCTGAGCAGGATTGTCATTCCCAGTGTGGCCTCCCCTCGACACCCCTGCCAGGGCTGCATATGAGGTGGGGGTGCCCGGCACAAGCTGGCCGGGGTGAGCCCGTCCTGGCTGTGATGAGCGTGGGGCCTGCCGCCCAGCGTTCCTGTCTGAGTGGTAATTGAAGCCATTAGCGCGCCAGCCTCTCCCTCGCCGGGTAATGGCAGGAAAAGCTCTTCTCGCTCCGCACTCTTGAGGCGGCGGCTGAATCACTCCCCCTCCAACCCGCCCGCCCGCTGCCGCCACTGAGACAGGGAATCTGACATTTTCCCTCACCAGGGAGGGGGAGCCCTGGGGGAGGGGAGGGAGGCAGGCCTGGATTCCTGGCCTTTCCCCCCAGGAGGATGGGGGGCAATGAAGGTCTTGGAGCTCAGTCTGTAAGTCATGGATTCACCTGGGGCCACGGGTTTCAGGCCTGGAAGGACTGGCTGGGAAAGCCCAGGAGGCCGCCAGACATTTAGTGGTGTGGGGAGGGCACTGATGACTTTGGGTAGGTTCTGGGAGGGACAAGGAGGCGGGGAGAAGAAAGAGACTGTGGAGGAGAGATGAGCTGTTTTGGACTTGTCCTGGGGGGGGCCTAGCTCCAAGGTAGCTAGTTTGTCTTGGGGTCTGAGTACAGGTAGCATTGTTTGTCTTGGGTTCATTGATAGGGCAGATAACTTGCACTCTTTGTGTGGTGTGTGTGCCCTGTGTTCCATGATTAAGGCAGTGTGTGTGTGAAGTGTGTGGTGCAGTGTATACAGCAGGGGTGCTGCCTTGCAAGCTGTGTGCACAGAACGGGGTGTGCAGTAGTCGGTGCACATGTGAGCTTCAGGCAGTGGGGAAGGGGCAGTGTGTGCAGGAGGTACTGCATGCCTTATGGGCAGTGTGTGCAGCACACAGTGCTTGTGTGCATCAGGCAGTGCGTGGGTGTGGTATGTAAGCAGGTAGTGAGTACCTTATGGGCTATGTGTATACAAGGGATATGCATCAGGCGGTGGAGGCAGTAGGCAGTGTGTGTGTTTGTGTGTATCAGGCAGTATATGCGTGCAGTGTGCTGTGCGGCAGGCTACCTGTGTTTATATCAGGCAGTGTATGCGTGTTTATGTGCAGCAAGGGTGTGCAACAGGTGTTGTGCAGTAGGCTGTGTTTGTGCAGCAGGCAGTGTGTGGGTATACAGCAGGTGGTGTGCAGCAGGCTGTGTGTATCACACTGTGTGTGTGTGTACAGCAGGTGGTGTGCAGCAGGCAGTGTGTGTGTGTACAGCAGGTGGTGTGCAGCAGGCTGTGTGTATCACGCTCTGTGTGTGTGTACAGCAGGTGGTGTGCAGCAGGCTGTGTGTATCACGCTCTGTGTGTGTGTATAGCAGGTGGTGTGCAGCAGGCAGTGTGTGTGTATGTATCAGGCAGTATGTGGTGTGTGTTTATGTGCAGCATGCAGCGAGTAGTTTGGTGCACAGCAGGTGGTGTGCAGCAGGCTGTGTGTATGTATCAGGCTCTGTGTGTGTGTGTACAGCAGGTGGTGTGCAGCAGGCAGTGTCTTTATCAGGCAGTGTGTGGTGTGTGTGTGCGTGTTTATGTGCAGCGAGTAGTTTGTGGGGTGTGCAGCAGGTGGTGTGCAGCAGGCGGTATATTTATGTGTGTGTGTCCAGCAAGTGGTGTGTAGCAGGCTGTGTGTGTGTGTGTGTGTGCGTGCAGTGGGTAGTTTGCGGGAGTGTACAGCAAGCAGTGTGCATGGCATGTACATCAGGTGATGTGCAGCAGGCAGTGTGTGTGTGTGCGTGTGTGTACAATAGGTGGTATGCAGTGGGCAGTGCGTGTGTGTGCATGCAGCAGGCTGTGTGGTGTGTACAGCAGGTGGTGTGCAGCAGGCTATGTGTGTATACATCAGGCAGTGTATGTGTGTGCAGCAGGCTGTGTGTGTGTGTACATGCGCAACAGGCAGTATATTTGTGCAGCAGGCCACGTGTGTGGTGTGTACAGCAGGTGGTGTGTACAGCAGGTGGTGTGCAGCAGACTGTGTGCTTGTACATGCAGCACATAGTGTATGTGTGTGGATGTCAATGCTTGTGCATGTCTGTGGTGTGTACAGCAGGTGGTGTACAGCAGACTGTGTGCCTGTACATGCAGCACATAGTGTATGTGTGGATGTCAGACAATGTGCATGTGTGTGGTGTGTACAGCAGGTGGTGTGCAGCAGGCAGTGTGTGTGCCATGTGGATAGCAGGTGACATGCAGCAGGCTGTGTGTATAGGTGTGCCTCGGGCAGCGTGGGGGGTGGGAGTGAACAGCAGGTGGTGTGTGCCTTACAAGCTGTGTGGGCAGCAGCAGGAGTGGGCAGCAGGCAGCCTGAACTGAAGTGTGGTGGGGTCAGTCTGGCACTGGCAGGAGGTCAGAGATGCTGTGTCTGGGCTCGTTGTCTCTGGGACCCTGCAGGATCCCTGTTTGGACCTGTTGGTCAGCCAGGAAGCTGGACAGAGTTGGATGTGGCCAGAATGGTCTGGCTGAGCTGTTCTCAGCACCTGCGGTGGTCCCTCAGCATCTCCTCTGTAGCCAGGCGAGGAGGTGGGGTGCACCAGATAGGGATCCTGCCCAGGCCTGCCTGCAGGAGGTCTTGGGACACTTCCTCTCCCTCTCCTACCCCACCAAGCCCATAATCCCTTCTGTCTGTTCCCACCTGGCCTCAGTGTGCCCACCGGCCAGGACCATACCACATATGC
This sequence comes from Rhinopithecus bieti, assembly GCF_001698545.2. Classification (NCBI taxonomy): domain Eukaryota; kingdom Metazoa; phylum Chordata; class Mammalia; order Primates; family Cercopithecidae; genus Rhinopithecus; species Rhinopithecus bieti. The sequence goes on along the minus strand of NW_016807423.1, from coordinate 3,493,298 downwards.
CATGCGGGCCAGGGAATCCAGGTATCTGGATGGAGTGCCTGGTGTTGCCAACCTTGGAGCAGGCTCTGGGGAAGGGCTGTCAGGCACATGAAGTAGTGACCAGGGTGGAGGCAAATCAGTGCTGTACTGAGCTTGGACCTCTGGGTTCTGCAGGAGCTCTAACCTGGCTGGCTTTGGGGCTCGGAGGATGATGAAGGACCTCTTAAAATACCCCCTGACCACTCCCCAGCCCAGTCCTTTGGGAAACAGCTCTGGAGACAGAGGGCCAATGACAGACGTTTGACCCTGTCCTGAGGTATCCTGGGCTGGGCTGGAACTGGAGCAGAGCTGGCGAGGGAGCTTACATTTGCAAGATGGGTGCATGTGTGTTTCCTCAAGGAGTCTCTCTCCCTGCTGCACCTCCTGCCCTGCTCCAAACCTGTATATTCCTCCCACCCATGGTGGAATGACTTGGCCCAGGCCTGACTTTGATGGCTGGGGAGTTTGGGTAAAGGGCTATTGCAGGCACAAGATGGCTTCCCAAGTGGCAAGATGTGATCCCTTTCTATTGTCTACATGTGTGTCTGGGGTAACAGTCTGCTTTGGCAGAAGCTGGGCCTGTCACCTACCTGATTGCCAGCACAGAGGATGTAGAAATGGCCCCAGAACCTGGAACCCAAGCCAGCTTCTACCCCTCCCTTAGCAACTGAGGCATGACCTATATACCCCTGGTCCAGCTGCTGTGGTCCTCTGTGACCTGTCCTTCCACCCCCATGACCATAGTAGATTTCAGATCCACGCAGACATGAGGTTCTACAACCATTTCCTGGAGGTTCTAGACCCCAGGCATGGGGATGGGAGAGGTATTAAGTAAGTAGGCACTGCCGGGAGGGCCTTAAAGGTCAGACCCTGGGTTTCTTGGTACCTGGACTCTCCTGTTTTTATTAACTGTGATCTGCCTTCAAGTGCCCAAGTGGACTCCCTTCTGAATGGGTGCTCCTGTTTAGGAGGTGGTACCCCTGCCTCTTCTGTTAGCCGTGGACACTGGGCACTTCCCCTGTGCCCAGCCTGACCCCCTGTCCCTATAGTCATGGGTACTTGCAAGGCCTACTGTGCGTGTTCCCTAGCCTCATGACCACAGTGGAGCCAGTGGCTCTGGGAACAGGCTCACCAAGATGGAGGTTCAAATGCCCAAATGCCCTGTGCGTGCACGTTCTCCATCCTTGGTAAGGTGCTCCCTCCCACTGGTTTGCTTGCTGGGGAGAGAGGACTTTTTTTTTTTTTTTTTTTTTTAAGATGGTGTCTCACTCTGTCGCCCAGACTCTGGAGTGCAGTGGCACAATCTCAGCTCACTGCAACCTCTGCCTCCCGGGTTCAGACGATTCTTCTGCCTCAGCCTTCCGAGCACCTGGAACTACCGGCATGCGCCACCACACCTGGCTGATTTTTTATTATTTTTAGTAGAGATGGGGTTTCACCGTGTTAGCCAGGATGGTCTCGATCTCCTGACCTTGTGATCCACCCACCTCAGCCTCCCAAAGTGCTGAGATTATAGGCGTGAGCCACCGCACCTGGCCCTGAGAGGACTTTTTTTTTTGAGATGGAGTCTCGCTCTGTCACCCAGGCTGGAGTGCAGTGGCGTGATCGCGGCTCACTGCAACCTCCGCCTCCTGGGTTCAAGTGATTCTCATGTCTCAGCCTCTCAAATAGCTTGGGATTACAGGCATGCGCCACCACGCCCGGCTAATTTTTTGTATTCTTAGTAGAGATGGGGTTTCACGAAACATGTTGGCCAGGCTGGTCTTGAACTCCTGACCTCAAGTGATTCGCCCGTTTTGGCCTCCCAGAGTGCTGGGATTACAAGCATGAGGCACCGCTCCTGGCCAAATTTTAATCAGAGGAATGACATGATTAAACTTAAGCTTCAGAAAGGTCTGTGTGGGTGCATAGTTGGGGCTGGAAGGAAACCAATGACAGGTTGTTGCAGTCCAGGTGAGAGATGGCATTGGTGCAAATCTGGGTATGGGTAGGGGAAGATAGGGGAATAGATCACTAGAAGGTTAGAAAGAGGCTGGGCACAGTGGCTCATGCCTATAATCTCAGCACTTTGGATGGCCAAGGTGGGCAGATCACTTGAGGTCAGGAGTTCCAAGACCAGCCTGGCCAACATGGTGAAACCCCGTCTCTACTAAAACTGTAAAAATTAGCTTGGTGTGGTGGCGGGAGCCTGTAATCCCAGCTACTCTGGAGGCTGAGGCATAAGAATTGCTTGAACCTGGGAGGCAGAGGTTGCAGTGAGATGAGATGGCACCACTACACTCCAGCCTATGCGACCAAGCAAGACTCCATCTCAAAAAAAAAAAAAAAAAAAAAAAAAGAAGATTAAAAAGAGTAGAGGCCTGCCTGGCTACCTGTAGGATTGGGGAGGTGCAAGGCTCCACGTTCCTGGCTCTGGGGCTGGGTAGGTGGGGGTGCCATTTCTAAGATTCATGTACTGGAGGAGGACCAGGTTTGAGGAGGCAAGTTGGTGAGTCCAGTTAGAAATCTGTTGAGCCAGGTATGCGCAGGCATCCAGGGGAGGTGTCAAAGAGGCCTCATACACATTTGCCTGGCACTCCAGGGGACACGGAATTGGAATCTTGCTGGCTGAGAAATAGCAAATCTCAGGGAGCCAGAGCCAGGACAGAAGGAGCCCCAGGAACTGAATCTTCGTGTTCGGAGGAGGTTCCTGAGAGACTGGAGGGAAACCAGGACTGTGTGAGGCCAAGAAGATCAAGAGAAAAAAGTGTGTGAAGGAGGAGTGGTCAGCAGGGCCGGTGCTGCTGAGAGGCCCAGCATGTGTCCTTAGCAGTTAGTTCGGTGGAGCCATTGTTGGCCTTGGTGTCGGGAGACAGCAGGGTGCAGCTGGTCCACAAGGCTGAGAAGTGAAAGGGAGGCTATCAGTCTAGAGTGATTGGAAGTAGGGCCTGAACCTAGGGAGTGAATGGATGACAAGAGTCTCCCTGGAGTAGGACTGAGGTTGGGGAGCCACTGAAGGAGAGTCCAGTGTGGACCAGAGTCTGGAGCTGCAGTGTGGGTTGGGTGTATGCGCAGGGGATGGCCCCTGGGTTCATGTGGTGGGGAGGCCTCAACCCGGTTAAGTAGGGTGATGTGGGGTGCCAGGGAAACCCGAGGAAGGGGGGATAGGACTGGGAGGGGGAGGCCGCGCCTGCCAACAGGCCCCAAACAGCTCAGATTGAAAAACAAAACAGGCTTTTAAGATGCCAAGTTTGATGAAATCCGAGTGCTGGAAGAGGTGGGAGTTTGCTCTTGGAAAAACAGCTGAAAATCGAGACTCAAAGCTGCGAAGGGAGATGGGCCCAAGGCTCCCCAGGCCCCCCTTACTGCCTGGAAGCCTGGGGGGTGGGGCTGGGCTCTCTGGGAGAGTGTGGGAGCATGCAGATCTGGCAGCCTTCGACTTTTGCGGGGCATCTGGCCCTGGCCCTGCTGAGGATGGAGCTGCTGGAGGTGGCCTTGGCTTCTGTGAAGAAGCTGGAGGGCAGGGGGAGCCAGCACTCTTCCCACCTATGAGGTTCCTTCATGTGTCTCATCCCTGCATGTGTCTCCAGGCGCATGTGTCTTGGCATAGGTGCGTTTGGCTCTGCATGTCTCCACATGTGTGTTTGCGTGTCTCTGTGTGCACCGCCTCTGGATCTGCTTGCATGTGTCTGTTTCCACAGGTGCTTGTCACTGCAGGTGCCCCTCCACATGCACATGTAGGTTTCTATTTTTACACCTGTCTGTTTCTCCATTTATATTTCTGTGGGTTCCTGGCTGTGCATGTTTCTACGGTGTCTGTGTGTTGAGAGGCAGGGTGAGTCCAGGCCCAACACTCAAGCTTAGGGGAGGCGGTCAGGCTCACAGACGGTACCACCCCAGGGAGCCTGTGTCTGTGTGTGGGGGTGTGTGCCTGCGTTTGCACGGAGACGCCACGAAGCTGGGTAAACACGGGTGAGAAGGTCATACTGACAGACGGTGCTGCCTGCCCCGGGACCCTGCAAGGCGTCTCCATCTGTCAGCTTCCCTGGTGCAGCCCCTCCCTCTGGCCCAGAGACTCCCCCTCAGGCGTCCAAGGCTGAGCTGGACAAAGAGACCTGTGTGTACTTTGTAGGGGGCCTCAGCAGCCTCCACCCCCATCTTAGGCTCATCTGTCAGGACCCCAACACATGCCCCAGCTCCCACTAGACTCGCTTTGGTACTGTCATCTCACCACCCTCCCCGCCAACAGCCTTTACAAAGGCAGTTTTCCCCTCCTCCCTGGAAAGCTTTCTGCCTCCCATGCTCATGTGTTTCCTGTTCTTGAATCTCCCTCCTCCAGGAAGCCACCAAGATAGCAAGTGAGCTGTGGAGTCAAACCGATCAGCTCCAACACTGCTGTGGGAGGTTAGCCAAGCTCTCACCCACTTCTGAACCTTAGATTCCCACCATCGACCCCCGACCCTCCCCCCGCAAGGGTTTGTCATCGTCTTCTGCCCATGGGGCAACCAAACCTCTTCACAGAAGGGGACAGGTCTCATTGCTGCAGTGGCTAAAGGCCAGCTCTGTTAGGTGCAGGAGGCATTCACACACACGTGCACACTCCCCACCTTGCACACAGATCTGCGCGAGCCGGGGAGACCCTAGGGAATGTGTGTGCATGCTGCCTATGCATGCAGGTATAATCTGCAAATGGTGTGGGGAGACGGGCTCCTGCGTACCTCTGCAGGCCCCTAAAGTCCCCATGGGCTTCTCCTTCCATCCAGGGGACCCTCTTATCAGGCGATGGCCTGAGATGCGTAGTGCGGACGCCCCCGGCGCTGAGGCTGCGGAGGCAGATGGCTCCTCCCCGCACTGTGCCGGGTACCCGGTTGCGGGTAGAGGGAAGGGCCGCGTCGGTGAAGCAGGAAAGCCTAGTGGGTGGATTCCCTGGAGCTGGGGAGCCGGGGCCTGGGAAGGGGGGCAGAGGCTCCACCCAGGCGGGGGCGGGAAGGGCGGTGCCGGGGCGGACAGCGGACGAGCGCGCCTGCACGGACTCGGGCACACGCAGCCCTTCAGCCGAGGCACCCGCCGCTCCGCCGTCGCCATGGCTACCGGCTGGTCTGGAGCGGGGAGGGGCCCTTCCTCCCCTCCGCGCCAACAGGATGCGATTTGAGGGACTCGGCGTGACTGGTGCATCCCGGGGTTGGAACGTGGGTGCGTGCCTGCAAGTGTCCACACGTGGGGGACCCTGGGGTTCGCTTTGCGGTAAACACAAACGCCGCGGCGCTGTGGCGCTGTGCGGGACTCTGCAGTGGAGCCGAGCCGAGGCGTGGTGTGGGGGAGGGCTGCCAGGCCCCTCACTCTCAGGGTGTTCATGCCTAGAGTGCTGGAGCTGGGGGCCTACCACCCGGTCTCCTCCCAGCCCCACCTCCGATTTAGCTATGTGACCTTGGGCAGGTGTTTAGATGTCTAGATCTCTCTAAGCCCCTGGTTGCCTATATACCTCATAAGGGTTTGGTAAAGATTTAAGTCATTTTGTAAAGCATTTTAACGTAGTACCTGGAACCTAGTAAATGCTCCATAGATCTTACTGTCCCTCATACCTGGGTCTCAGTGTTCCCAGTTGTTGATGGGTTTAGAGTGATCATGTGACATCAGCTGAGGAGTTGCCCAGGTCCTCAACCTGAGTGTTGAGGCTGCAGTAGACCCAGCTCCTGCGGGTGCCTGTGAGGGAAGGTGGTAACTGTGCCAGTAGGGCTGGTAGGTCAGTTTACACCAGGATGCCCAGTGGCTCAGCCGGGCCAGGCGCATGGTGGGCATCAGGAAGGGGCTGCTGTACTTGGGTGAATTGAATGTTCAGATGCGCCTGGATGGGAGAGAAGGAAGAGGCAGCAGTGAGTTGCTCCTGAGGGGCTGGAGCCCTCCTGTAAGACCCACTTCCCTTCCCAGGTGGCAGAGTGGCAGCTTTCTGCATGCTGCCTGGAAACCTAGTTGGCACAGGGGACTGGCTTTTGAGTCCTGCTGTTTTATGGACAGCTCTCCACACATTCTGGTTTTAGGCTCTGGGCAGTGCCTGAGGGATGATCTGAGCCAAGGACAGAGCCACTGAGGGCGTGATAATTGAGGGAGGAAAATTAATTGTCCTTAATTTGGCATAAATCCCAAAGACCTTCCCCGTGTAAAGAATTCAGAGTAGATTGCAAGACACGAGGCTGCACACATTTGTACTTCCCTTCCCTTCCCTGTCTGCGGGTGGAGATGAAGGCCACCTGACTCCTGGGCCCTGACTCTGGCAGGCTGTGGCCATGTCCTCCCCATGAACTGAGCAGGTAGGAATGAGGTCTTGGAAGAACTAGACTGGTGCTCTGGAGGGCACCTAGGATGGCACCGTGAGTGTCCCCAGGTATTGGGGAGGTGAACCCTGCACCTCTGGTCCCCCTCAGGCCTTCCTATGGAAGCAAGCAGCAGCTGGGCCAAAGGAGGTTGATCTCCTGCCTGGGGCATCTCAGTCCTCTTCATTTCTGTCCTCCTTCCCTTCTCTTGCCACTACTGAACATTTTACTTTTAAAAATCAAAGCTGAAAGGGCGCTGTGGGATCATTACAGCCAAGGAGACACTGGGTTTATATCCAGAACTTCTAGGGCTGCAGGTGGGGAAACGTGCAGCCAGGTCCCAGGAAAGGGTGGGGTGGCAAGGCCGTCCTGGGAATCCTGCTGCTCCCTAGCCTGAGACCTCTGCTCCTCATGGGCCACAGTCACTTTGGGATGCCCCTGGCAACTGGAGCCTTGGGAGGCGTCCCCTGGGGTCTGGCAGCAGATATATAGGTATCTTGCTTCTGCCTGTTGGGGGTCCTCCAACTCCCTCTTCTACCCCCCTCCCAATTGCTCCCCCCGGGTCTCCAAGAGGCTCCAGGGCGAGCTGGTTTCTGCCAGCCTTTACCTTCACGTCTGAGGGTGCCATGTGCCTTTACTCTGGCATAGAAGCCTGACTTCCCTTGGCACATGTTCCCACATACCCATCTTGTGCTGGGCTTGTAGAAGGGAGGTACAGAGTGGTGCTGGTCTCCCCCACCATGAGCCCACCTCCCCCTCTTCCCCAGGAGACAGACAAAGGACACACATTCCCCTTGCCCCACATTGGGTGTGCCTGGCATCCACAATGGGAGAGACGCTCTGCTGAGGCCTTGAAAACGCTTGGTGGTTTGGTCCTAGTGGAAAGGGCCTCTCACCAGCCTAGGAGCTTCTGACTCTAGTCTCAGTACCTGTCTGCCCCAGTGGCTCAGCCCTTACTAGTTACACCAGCTAATATTCATTAGAAGTGAATTCCGTATCAGATGCTCTGCAACACCTTGCATGCACAATCAGATACAGACCTCACAATGGCCTTACGAGGTGGGCACTTGAACCCCGTGTACAGATGAAAGCAGACACAGAATAACTAACATACCAGGCCCTAAAGCTAGTTTGTGGTGAAGGTGGGAGTCCCATTTGGTCTATACTAGTCCTGAGCCTGTCCTGGACTTGTGCTTCCAAGGGCTGGAGAGTGGATAGCCTTGCCCTACAGCCCCTCAGGGCTGATATGGGAGCCCGTGTGCAGTGGGAGTGGGTTTGCTGCTGACATCTGTTCCTCTTACTCCATGCCAGTGACTCCTCTGTGTACCGTCAACCTCTAGCAAGCTGGGAGAAGGCAGCCAGGAGGGAGGTTTCCCCATCCCCACCAACTTTTGGTGTCTTTAGAGCTTTTTTATCTCCTGTGCCTCCACATGCTCGGGCATGGTCCGCAGCCCTGACTGTGACTCCCAGGGTCAGGACTGAGTGAGAGAGAAAGCTCAAGGTCAAGGCTGTAGTAGAGAATAGGTCAAGGTCAGGATCAGAGTTAGAAGGGGATCATTGGTAGGGCTGGGTGCCCAGGGTCAGGGCTAGAGACCAGGCAGTGACCTGGGGCCCTGCCATGTGATAGAGCTGAAGGCCAGATGGAGGGAACACTGTGTGTGTGGACAGGGGAGAGGGGGCTGGATAGCACAGAGGCCTTCAGGCTGAGCTGTGGCTGTTGGATGCTGCATGAGCTCCCCACTAGCCCCCACCCCCTGCAGCCCAGCATCCATACAATGCTTTCTGCTGTGACCAGCAGAGCATCGATTCTTGTTCTTCTCAGGGCCTGGAGAGATAAGTGCTGACGCCTTCAGTCTGAGGCATTGCCTCTCAGACCTGGAAACTCCCTGACAGGGGCAGGGGTGGGCCCCACTGCAGCCTCTGCCCTGCCAAAGAGACTTGGGGCCCTGTTTCCTCAAATTGGGGTACACTTCTTGCTTAGAAGTCAAGGATGGGGGAGGAGAGTCTTGAGGGCCCTGGCCAACCTGGAGTTGGGGAAGTTACCCCAGAGGGGTTATAGGGGGCAGGCAGAGCCAGCCCTAATACACGCATTGCTCTTCGTCTGCAGAGGAACAGCTGCCCCCTGGGTTCCCTTCCATCGACATGGGGCCCCAGCTGAAGGTGGTGGAGAAGGCACGAACAGCCACCATGCTATGCGCCGCAGGCGGAAATCCAGACCCTGAGATTTCTTGGTTCAAGGACTTCCTTCCTGTAGACCCCACCACGAGCAACGGCCGCATCAAGCAGCTGCGTTCAGGTGAGCAGAGGGCAGGGGTCAAGTGACCATTCAGACCTCAGAACAGGCCTCTTGCCAGATCCCAGCACAGCCTACCCCCTTGGGCCTGGGCGCCTCCAGGGCTGAGCGGAGGGGACCTAGTGGGGAGGGCTGGGTCTTACTGCAAGTGTGCCTGGCCCAGGGAAGAGAGCTCATGGTTGGCTGTGCCTTTACCTTCTTGGGATTGTCAGACTCCAGACTTTGGGCCAGTTCTGCCCCTCGCAGCACATGTGACGTGCCAATGTAGTGGACTTTTCACGGGTGCTCTATGGATGTTCACCCTCCTCCCTGGCCTGAGACAGGGCCTGGATGATGCTTCTCTTTGCTTCCTCAGATGGCAGGGCTTAGCTGGGAAAAGAGGCCAAAGGTGCCTGATTCATCAGGCCTCAAAAGGCTGGACCTTAGGGGCCTGGAACTAAGGGGACTTGCTGTTGTCCCTCGACTACCAGAGCCACCTGTCTCCTCTGGATGTCTTTGTTGAGCCAGCTCGGAGCCCTGGGAGCAAGGATGCCATCGTGCAGGAAGGAGGTGTCGCCCCATTGATCGATCTGCCTGTGAGGCTCCCGCCAGGATAATTGATTCAGTTTTTGTGGGAACAGAGCAGGCGGGAAAAGAGTCTCAGAATCAGCTTGGCTGCATTCTGCATCTGCTGCCAGCACAGCCTGGACCAATAGTCTTTGCTTCAGAAGCTCTCCTGCTAGCCATGGGATGGTGGGCCTCGGGCAGGATGGCCAGTGCCGGCCAGAGCCCCTGCTGCCTGTCAGCTGTGATGTCAATGCTGAAAAGGAGGACATGACTCTTGCCCCTTTTAGGGGCCTGCAGGCTTCAGAGGTGCCCTCCCACTCCCTGGGATACCAGCCCCTCCCCATCAATTCCCACCAGGCTCACAGCCCCTTGGTGACCTGCAGGAGGAGGGAGAGACAAGCTTCCCAGCAGGGCAAGATTCTGGCCCCAGCCACGGCCGCCTGAGACAGCCCACGAAGTGTTAGCTCATTTAATTTAATTAAAACTCAACAAGATGGAGGCAGCTGTAGCGCAGTTAATTAAAACAGCCATAATCAAGGCAGCAAACGGCCGGCAGTGTTTGTGGCCGCTGCCCAGCGCAGCACAGCGGCCAGCACAGTTCGGCTCCTCTGCGTTTTCTCACAGTTCCCCCAGGCAGGCTCCCCAAGCAACCAGACACTCCTCCCTGCAGGCCTGGGCCCCTCCATGGAACCACATGGACTTGTCTGGCAGCAGCTCTGGGAAGGCTCTCACACGTTGGTTCAGCTAGCATTTATATAGTGCTTGGGGTGCCCGGCCCTGGGCCACCCCTTCCTTGCCTGTCACTCCACTGGATGCCACTCAGACCCCATCCTCCTTGTCCTCTCGGCAGCAGCTAACATTCCTCCCTCCTTCCCAACCACACTCCCATTTTCCCTAGCCTTCCAGGACTCTATCTCTTGCGACTTCCCTCTTCCTAGCACCCCTTCCCTGCAGCAGCATCTTCCCTTCCACCAAGGAGCCTGGGAGCCCTGCCCTTGCCCCATGGACACAGCCTTGCCCTGGAAGAGCTCACCCCTCCTAAAGCTCCAACTGCCATCTCCTCACCTGCAACTCTAGCTTCAGTCTTTCCAGCCCAAACCTCTTACCTGAGCTCTGGATCCAAAAATCAACCTGCCTTCTGGTCTCCCTGACCAGTGATGACCAGTGATGAGTATGACCTTCCTGCCAGACAGCCATACCCTCTTTCTGTAAGTGGCACCCCCCAACCTAAGGAGCATGAGTCTCAAGTTGGTTTGTTTTGAGAGCTCTCAAATGTATCACCCTTGTGGCTCTCAAATTGGCCCCCTTCTCCCCTCCTACTGCATCAGTCCTATCCTAGGCACCAGACGCTGCTTTCTCTGCCTCCTGGCCCTCCCGAGAATCCATCGTCCTGCAGGTCAGGTTTGCTGCTCATATCCTTCCTGTGCTCTCACCACCTCAGTGGTGTCTCCTTGCCTACCTGGTCAAGTGACGCTCCCGAACAAGGCTTGGAGGGCCCTTCTCAGTCTTCGCCTGCCCGTGTCTCATCAGGTCCTGGCTACACCACTTACCAGCTCTCTGGCGTTGGTTGTTTAACTTTTTCGTGTGTTAGTTTTCTCATGTTTGAAAAGGAGTTACAGTAAGCAGTGAGTGAGTCAATAGCAGTCAAAGCTTGAGTTGGTGGGCTGGCCTCTGGTGAGGGCTTCATGGAGCTCTTTCTACTTTCTATGCCCTCGACCGTCCTAACACTGAGCTGTGCTGACCTGTCCTTGGTCCTTGCCCACGTCCGGCCCTCTGTCCACCTTCCGGCTGCTCCACTTGAAAGCCTCCACCCTGCCCAGCCTCTGGCTGCTTCCTCAGGCCTCACCTTGCGTTACATTGTCACCATCTGGCTCCAGTTCTGCTCAGCTAGGCCTTGCAGGGAGGACCTGGGTCTGATCAGTCTTGCTGAGCTCAGCTGTAGGACAGGTCTTCTCTGAGCCCTTGTCAAGTGAATGATTTCATGAACTTGACCTTTGGCACTTGTCCCTGTAGGCTAATATCTGCTCTAATGTTCACTCCTCCTCCTGCTTTCCAGGTCCAAGGAAGACTTCCTTGTTTCTTTTTCTGCCACCTGGAAGTTGTGACCTCAGGGTCATGGGCCTAGGGTCCAGCTCCTGGGATGGAGCCAGATGGCACCTAAGGGGCCTCTACCATCCCACCGTTGCAGTAATACCTGGGCTGTCTCCCCTCCCTGCCTGACCTGGCCTGGGATCGTTGGCCTCAGTTGTTGCTGGCCTTATCCCACTACCATTTAGAAGGGTGCTGAGGCTATTCCATGCACCTTTTTCAGGGACGAGCCTTCATGGAGTGGACTCAGGCCCGTGAGCACTCAGCTGTTTACAGGGACCTTCACGGTTTATGCATCACCGACAGTTTACAACAGAGCTTTCCCCGCTTTTGTTGCAGCTGATTCTCTTGCAGCCCTGTGAAGTAGGACAGACTGTGATTACCATGCCCACTTCACAGCTGATTTAAGGGAGTCACTTGGGGTCACGCATCAAGACTCGTCCTAGGAGCTCCCTTGTGAGATCACCCCAGGACTTATTATCACAATAGCAAACCTGGGGCCCTGAGGAGCAACTGGACCCTGCTGGGGCTTCAGAGCTGCACATTCCCAGATTCTCCAGACCCCAGGCCCTCACTGACCAGTACCCAGAAGTCTTCCACCACCTGCGACCTGAGCCACAGCACATCTAACCAGGGCATGACCCCCTCTCCCCGAAGCGGGAGCTGGACAGGAGGTAGCTGACGGTGTGCACTGCCCAGATGTGAGCTCTGCTCAGCAGGCCTTTTCTCTGTAGTGATGTGACATGCTGCCAAAACCGCCTCCTGGAGAATTGGAACTTGAGACTGGGGTAGGCCCAGGAGGAACAGGAGCAAGCTTATAGAGTGGAAATGGAGTTGTGAGCAGGGTCTTAGAGCCTCTGCTGGGTCCTGAGAGGAGCTGTTGGCCTGCAGGCTGTGCCGAGCCTGGACAGGGCTTGAGGAGATTCCCACACTCCTGCTGTGGACTGAACATATGAGCTGCCATCCTGTGTCATAGAGGACAGCCTAACTCACTGAGTCCATGTGCTCATCCAGAGAGCAGTCTCTTCCCCACCCCCAGCACTCTGAGGCAAAACCTGAGGGTCTTAAGAAGTGATGCAGCCTCTGGCTGCAGGAGGAGGCTCACGGGTGGGACACAGAGGGCTTGCAGCCCCTCACGCTGCTGCCTGGCCCTAGCTCTGGCTAGAAGAACCTGTCCCCACCCCACTCTGCCTCACCATCTGCGGGGCCTGCCAGGAGGGCACACTGCCAGTGCATACTCACAATTTCCCTTTGGCCCAGAGTTCCCTGGCACTTCTCGGGCACGAGTACACCCCTAGGGATGCTGACTCCTGGGCCCCTTCAGTCCCTCACACCCATCTTGTGAAATGGAAAAGGCAGATTCTCTGTTTGGTGGGGAAAGTACTGTTAGGTTCTTTCAGAACAGGTTAGGTTCTGGAAGAGCTGAGGCCAGGAGTGAGGGGTGCCAGTCCTGGACCACATCCACTGCTCCCACCCCCGACCAAGCCCTGACTTGGATGACAGGAGATCAGCATTGTCAACTTTTTGGTCTCAGGACCTCTGCTTGTAAATATCAGAGAACCTCAAAGAGCTCTTGTTTGTGTGGGTTCTTTTTTTTTCTTTTTTTTTTTTTTTGAGATGGAGTTGTGCTCTTGTTGCCCAGGCAGTGGTGCGATCTCGACTGCCTGCAACCTCTGCCTCCCAGGTTCAAGCGATTCTCCTGCCTCAGCCTCCTGAGTAGCTGGGACTACAGGCATGACTCACCACAACTGGGTAATTTTGTATTTTTAGTAGAGACGGGGTTTCTCCACGTTGGTCAGGCTGGTCTTGAACTCCCGACCTCAGGTAATCCGCCCACCTCGGCCTCCCAAAGTGCTGGGATTACAGGGGTGAGCCTCCGTGCCCAGCTGTTGTGTGGGTTATTTCTATTGATGTTTACCTTATTAGGTATTAAGATTGAGATTATTTTAAAATATTTATTAATCCATTAAAAAAAATAAAAACCCATGATATATTAGCATAAATAACATTTTAAGGAAAATAATTATATTTTTTAAAACAAAAAAATTTACCAAGAGGGACAACATTGTTTTACCCCTTATTACGAATCTCTTGATTTGGGGCTTAGTAGAAGGCAGCTGGATTTTGTAACCACCTCTGCATTAGGTCAATTGTGATGGCACATGTCATGTAGCCTCTGGATTTCATAGGCACTTCTGCGTTAGGTCAATTGTGATGGCACATGTCATTAGCCTCTGAAAAGCTCTATGTTCATGAGAGAAAGTGCATAAAGCAAATAATTTCTTAGTATTATGAAAACAGTTTTGACCTTGTGGACCTCCCAAAAGGGTCTCTTGGAGAGAGAGAATCACTGTGTGGGTTCTTCCCACATAACCCTCACTCCCAGGTCCCAGCCTTTGCCCTCTCCCCTGCTTCTGCATCTGCAGGACTGGCAGCCTCATCCTGAGGGCAGGCTATGAGCTAGATGGACCTTGTCAAGTCCTTCTGCTTGACTTAGAAGCTGGTGTGACCTTGGGCTTTGGGTAGTTCCCTGAATGTCTCTCGGCCTCTGTTTTCTCATTTGAACTTATAGATGAAGAATTCCTCTAGGTGCTGTTGTCAAGTCCCCTGAAAGAGGGATTGGTGTTGGTTTTTCTGCACACTTCCCAATCCCCAGATGTGGGCAGGAAGCGAGCAGCAGGGCAGGGTAGATACAGCTGGACCTGGGCCCATCTATGGGCTCCTCACTCCTCTGGGGGAGGCAGTGGTTGCACAGGGGGCTTGAGCCTCAGAGAAGGTACCTGTTGGGGATGAAACCTGCTCAGATTTCCTAATAGGCCTGGATATAGAGGGTGAGCACCTGGCCCTCAGGGTTACCAACCCTCAGGGTTATGAGGTGCCAGACAGGCAAAGGTTGGGCACTGATCTCTGCCTCTCGCCAGCCAGGCCAAAGGGGGGAAGTTCAGTAGTCCCCCAGTTTTTAGTGGGGTTGAGTGGGCTTTCTAAGGACTCTGCCTCTGGGCTGTGAGTTTGCTGAGTCCTGCCGCCCTTTCCGCTGGGCTGGGCTGCATGTTGTGGGAGCCCCAGTGTGCTAGTAGCCCATGGCAAGCCCTCCCTTTAGCCTCTGTCCTGTCTGCCTTAACACCAGGCTTTGTTCTGGTAAGTGCTTTGTTTTGGAATCTTACCCACCGGTGGGATTTGGGTGGCCCTGTGGGGTGGGGTTGCTACCTCTTTTCTTCACCTTCCCCCTCCATTGGCCCCAGCCAGTGTGGTCTGCAGGAGTCCTGACTCACCTCCCTGATTCTCGTCACCCCCAGCCCCACTGAGCCCCCTCCTCGTCCCCAGAGCAGAGCCAGTGACCTGGGACACAGCTTCACCCACACTCAACCTGGCTCTGCCTGGTGCTTGCCCACACATCGTCCGCGTCGGCCTAACTCAGGCCTCAATTTCTCCATGTATTTAAGGTCTTTTCTTGTGTTTTATTTTACCTGATTTGGCTTTGTGTGGCTTTCCTTCCTTTTGTACTAATGCTTCTCTCTGATCTTATTTGCATTCAAATTACCTCGCCAGGTGGTTCACCAATCAGAGGTAAGAATGCTGTCCGTGCCTCTCGCCACACCACGCCTTGCCACTGCCGTCACCTCCACTCCATCCCGTCCAGTGTGTCACCTCCCCATCCCCATCCCAACCTCTTCAGCCTCCTCATCTCCAGCTCCAGCACCCCCAACACCACCGGCCACCACACACATCCACTCTCAGTCATTCCCTCCTGTGGACTCATCCATTGCAAGTCTGAATTGTGAAGATACTCGCCGAGCCCTGTCCTGGACGGCAAGCCCTGCTGCCCAGGTCTTCCGGGCCATCCCCACAGAAGGGACCCCATCAGCTCCTGCTGTGAAACTTAGCCTATCCCTAGGCTTCCCTAGGCAGAAAAGCTTTCTGTAAGGTTGAGGAGCATGACCAAGCCTTGCCTTTTCTCTTGACAGTCTCCTCTTTTGGGGTGACCTCAATTATTACTTGACTTTCCCTTTAGTATCCTGGCTCTGTACTGTAGTAGAATGAGGATCATCCCTTCAGCCTGGCAAGGATTAGGAGGAATGTTCACTTAAGACTTCCGTGTAGGTGCTGGGATGACAACAGGGAGGTAAACAGGCTCGTGCATAACTCCATCACCTGGCCTGTCAGCTCGGAGTCCCCACTGGGCTGCCTCCATGCAGCAGGGCCCTGCAGCCTAAGAGTTAAAAGCACAGATTCTGGACTCAGGAAGATCCGGGTTCAAGTCTGACTTACCACCTATGTGATCTTCAGAAACTCAGTTCATCTCTCAGAAGTGTGTTTCCTCTTCAAATTGGGGCATGGCCACCTGCCGCACAGGGTCATGAGAATTAGAGGAGAGGAGGATGTGTAGTGTCAGGCGCAGAGCAGACACCTGTAAAATGGTGGCTTGTCTATTCACATCATTTTCTCCCCAGTTCTCTCAGTGTCTGTGGGCACATCTAGACCTTCAGAGCTCAAGACCAGGATGGTCTCAGGGAAGAGCAGCTGCCTTCCTGGGTGGTATCTTGCCCATCACCCTGAGGCTGGCTCTTGCTTCACCTGGTAGCCCCCCAATCCCCCTGCCCATCTGCTCAGCCTGTGCTGACTCTTTGCTGTCCCTGCTGCTGGGTCCTGGTGTTGGTTCCAGATTTGGGGGATTCTGTATGCAAATAGGCACCCGGTCTCTGTTAGGCCCCCTGACCACTCTTAGGTTCTTGTTGCAGAGGAACCTCCTGTTTTCTGGGTCAGAAGTTCCACCCAGGCAACACTTTCTGCTTTAAGCCTGTGGTACCAGCCACCAGGTCTCCCCCACCCCACCCACACCCCCTGCCTCACTGAGGTGACCTTAGGGCAGCCTCGACCCCTCAGGCCTGAACCGCACCTGCTTAAATGAACGTTTTCTGTAACAGTGTCCATCCATCCCATCAGCATGACCTGTTGGGTGCCCTTCAGGGCTGCTCTTGAAGGAGATGGTATTTGGCATGTGCACTGGGCCCTGGTGCTCCCTGGCACCTGGTGGGGAGGGCTGAGGCCAGCACCACAGAGGCAGGCTGGTCCTGCGTCCTGCATTGGTGGCCTCCCCTCTTCCTTCACCTCTAGCT
Organism: Rhinopithecus bieti; assembly: GCF_001698545.2. Classification (NCBI taxonomy): domain Eukaryota; kingdom Metazoa; phylum Chordata; class Mammalia; order Primates; family Cercopithecidae; genus Rhinopithecus; species Rhinopithecus bieti. Next base: position 3,476,946 of record NW_016807423.1, on the reverse strand, counting down.
CCCAGCCCCATGGGGGTTCCCAGCCCCTCCTGCTGCCCTGGGTTAGATGGTGGAAGAGGGACATCAGGCAGTGAGGGGGCTATAGGTCATACCCAGGGTGGTCCCCCTTTGGGCCCCAGCCGTGAGAGCATGACTTGGAACTCTTCCTCTGGCTCCTGTCCAGTCCAGGCAAGGGGGGCCCGGCAGCTTCTGTCCGTGTCCTGTGTGGGTGTGATTGTCCATCAACCTGGGCCCTGGGAAGGTGGGGGCTGTCGGGTCAGGCTGGCTGTTCTGTGCAGGAGGTGGTTTTGTCAGACTGTGTCCTGTGGGGGTTCTTAACTGTTGGACCATCCTGTGTGGGTGTAATTGTCTGTTGGATTGTTCCAGGGAGGGGTGTGCTGCCTGTGCCCGGGGGTGTTTCTGTCACAGACAGCTTGCCCAGTGTGCTTTCACAAGCAGTTTTTTCAAGTGTTTATTGATGGGGCCAGGGGATGGCCAAGTCGAGTGGATCCGCCCCCACCCTGCCGCTCTGCCTTGGCCTTCCCCGCCGGGACCTGTCAGAACTGGCCTCAAGCCCAAGATTCCTCCACCTTTTCTGAGGGTCCTTTTGCTACCCACCCCAACCCTGGCTCCTGTCTGTCCGTCTGCGGCCAGAGCAGCCCCTCAGGGCACTGGCCCGAGTGGGAGCTCCAACCTCCATTAGCCTCCTGAATTATGCAGGAGCCGTGGTGGGTCGAAGCACTTTAGCAGGACCAGGCTGAGGAGAGGAGCCGGAATGGGTGGGGCTGGTGGGGAGGGGGTGGAATAGGAGGGGAAGATGGTGCTGGGAGCAGAGGCTGCTGGGCATCAGGCCCCCAGGGCAAGCCCATTCTTTCCTGGTGGGCGGCAAATTCTCAAGCTCCAGCCCAATGAGGGCATAGTGTGCTTGTGAATCCCAGGCCTGCCATTCTGCAGGCTGCTCCCACACCTGGCTCTGACTGGCCTAGCGGGGCTGCAGGGCCGGGAACACTAACGGGGATGTTGATTGGGAAACAGGCTTCAGTACTGTCAAGAGTGTGATGGAAACTGAGTGGAGCTGGGGGCTGGGGTACAGTCCCTGACAGAGCAAAGACGGGTCTTGCTGGATTGTGGGGAGCATGAGATTGTGCTCCAAAACACAACCCTTGGTTCTAGCCAGGAGGCCACTGGGCTCATCAGGCAGAGCTTCCTGGAAGCAGCAGGGGTGCCAGGGTGTGGCCTGGATGAGCTTCGACATCTGGTCAACATCAGCCACAGGCGCTGTCGAGACCTCTCACCGTGTTCCAGGCCACACTCAACATGGGCCATACCTGACCTCTTGCTTCGTGTCCCCACAGGTGCCTTGCAGATAGAGAGCAGTGAGGAATCCGACCAAGGCAAGTACGAGTGTGTGGCGACCAACTCGGCAGGCACACGTTACTCAGCCCCTGCGAACCTGTATGTACGAGGTAAGGACGCAGGCAGTACCTGGCCCCTGTCACCACGGAACTGTGCTGCACCTGCCAGGCTCTCTGCCCAGAGCCCTTGGTGCAGACACACAAGGGACTGCCATGGGCCCGTTCTCTTCTTCCTGCTTCTTTCTGCAGCAGTGATAGCAGCAGCAGCAGCTCCCACTGGGCAAGCTCCCGGCATCTGCCACTACTTTGCCTTCCTTCCCTGCAGGCCCGCGGGGAAGCAGCCACTCTTGGGAGCATTTGTATCTCTTGTAGGTCCTGCCGCATGGGCCCAGAGCCTCATGGGAGTTTGGAGCCACCAAGCACACTGCTTGGTGTATGTGCATGTGTGTGTGCACACACAGGCATACTTCTCTGTGTGTAAATGCATGCATACCTGGCCTGGCTTTCCTTCAGTACATCCTCCTGCCTGCCGCAGCGCGGTGGGCTCCAGAACCACTGTGGCTCTGGGCTTTGGGGTAGCCAGGCCTCAGAAATGGACCAGGCCAGGTGAGCCTGTCCTCTGGCCAGGTCTGCTTGGGGCCTTCCTGGAAGAACCGTTGTGTTCAGCTGTGAGCCCCTATGGTTATGTTGCCTCGGATGAGTACCTGCTGTGTTCCAGGTGTTCATTGCTGGAAGCGAGTGGACAGTGTGCTTTCTGGAAGTCCAAGTTCCCAGCAGAGAGGAGCCTGGGGACTGTTTTGGGGTTTCCAATCTCTGCTGTGTTCACAGCCTAAGGGTGACTAAAGCTGGCCACCTTACTCTTTCCTGAGAACACACTAGGTCTGGTATACATGTGCCCAGGAGGGGCCCTGAGAGCCCCTTCTACCCTCACACTGTCCCCTCACCTAGCCCTCCTGCACAGATGGATGTCATTAAAAGTTAAACTGTCAGCCAGGTATGGTGGCTCACGCCTGTAATCCCAGCACTTTGGGAGGCTGAGGCAGGTGGATTACGAGGTCAGAAGATCGAGACCATCCTGGCCAACGTGGTGAAACCCCGTCTCTACTAAAAATACAAAAATCAGCTGGGCGTGGTGGCGGGTGCCTGTAATCCCAGCTACTCGGGAGGCTGAGGCAGGAAAATCACTTGAACCAGAGGTTGCAGTGAGCCGAGATTGCACCACTGCATTCCAGCTTGGCGATAGAGGGAGACTCCATCTCAAAAAAAAAAAAAAAAAGTGTTAAACTGTCTCCACCCGGGGGATCTGTGAAGGAAACTGGACGTGGCTCCTTGCAGTGATGATTCCATCATGCCAAGTGCTTAGCGCAGCCTCCTGAGGGATGTCGTCGACTCTCCACCCAGTGGACTCAGCGGGTGATGGCAGTGGCCTCTCCCACTCTTTGGGGCCATGTGGTCAGACTTGCTTACTCAGAGCAGAGAGAATTAGGCGGTCAACCAAAATACACTTATCAAGGGATTGCTGTCTGTCATGGGAGAGGGTGGTTCTGGAGAGGCCACAGGCTGCCAACCCATTTGGTAGCCAGTTGAGCTACAGAGGAGCTATTCGTGGTGGGCAACTTGTGCCTCAGAGACTATTAAAAGTGCTTCATGGGAGTTGGGGGCATGGGATGGGAGGTCCCCTAGCTTACTGTCAGGGGTCTTGCTCGTCAAGGCTCAGGCCTCAGGTCAGCTCATCTGTTTTCAGGGACAGGAGCCCAAAAACTTCCCAAATGGCCTAGAGGAGTAGAGTTGTAAGCGGCCCAGCCTTCGCCCCACCCTGCCCCAGGCAGAGTGTCTGGCAGGCATGGGGGGCTGGTGAGTCCGCTGTAGCAGAGGAGCAGCTGGAATGACCCTTCTCAAAGGTCTGCCTCCTCCCACCCTGACTATCCCAAATGCTGTGCTGTCTAGAGCTCTGTTCCCAAGACTAGGGTCGAGAGAGTGGCAGTTCCAGGCCTCAGCAAGAAAGCCTTTTGTCTGCATCAGGGAGAAGAGAGGCCCAGTAGAGCCACTGTAAACCTAAGCCAGCTGCAAGGGCTTGGGCTATGGGCACATTTCCTAGGCCACAGCTACAGGAAGCAATGCTGAGGCAGCAGAAGGCCCAGAGGTGGATGGACGCCCCCTCCCGCCCGCCCACATTTTCCTCTTGGCTAGGCAGCATTCTCTGAAGTCACTGTTACACTGGCCCCAGCCCTGGAGGCAGAGCAATGGGTCTCTTTGGAGATCGACTGAGCTTAGCTGCTGTAGCTGGCAGCTCAGTCACTGCCCGGGGAGCTTTTATGTGCAGTCCCTTGGGGCATCCCTGTCTGTGGAGCTCCCTGTTTACACTTGGTAGACTCAGGCAGGGCCCTGACTGGCTCCTGCCATGGCCCATCCTCTGCCCCTACCAGCTCTTCCTGAATCTACCCTTCTGGCTCCATCCCCACTTGCCTTTTGTAGGAAATACGGGGTTTCCTTTAGTTCCAGCCCCACTTGCCAGGGACTCTAAAACAGCCAAGCCTGACTTCTGTTGTCTCTCTCACACACACATACAACGTTCCTGTGGGCCCTGATGTCTCAGGACCAGTTCTAAGCTCTGTCCCCAGGACCTGCCTCATCTAGACCCTAACTGAATCTATAGCCACTCTGCTTTGCCAAGAGCAACCTGCCCCATAGGCCCAGGATAGGCCCTCCTGTCCTAACAACAGGACTTCCGCACACCTGAAAGGCCCTGCTCCCTGGGTCCCTGGCTTCTGGTGCCCCCACCCCTCCTCATCTCATGCCTGGCAAAACCCCTGCCTTCTGCCCTCAGCAGTACTAGGGGCCCTGGGCCCTTCAGCCTCAGGGCCTGGGGACAGCCTGTACCAGGCTGACCACCAGCTCTGCCTCCTGAGCCCTGCTTGTGGGTGGATGGCTATGGAGGAACCCCCAGTGCTGGCCTGCTTGCTGGCCTGCACCCTGTCCATCTCCCAGCAGAGAGGCTTCGAGGTTTCCTCCCATAGCAGGCTCCTGAGCCTCAGTCGGGTTGATGTGGGCTCTAGCCCTGAGTTTCTCAGCCACAGCACTGTTGACATTTTGGTCTGGATGATTCTTAGTTGTGAGGGGCCATCCTGTGCATTGGAGGGTGTTTAGCAGCATTTCTTGCTCACTAGATGCCAGTAGCACCCCTCAGTCAAAACATACGTTGCCACATGTCACCTGGAGGAAATTACTGACGGCTTCCTACTGCCATTGTCTCTCTTCTGTGTCCACTGGCCGCAAGTCTTCGTCTCCTCATCAGACTTGGCTTCGGTATCTCCCTCACATCTCCCTTCTGTCCCCCAAGTTCTCAGGGCTCCCAGTGTCTCTCTGAGGCCACGCAGCTGCTACATTTAGTGGACAATACATGTGAAGCACCCGGCACATTGCCAGGCACAGAGGAATCACTTGCTAGTCAGTAGCCTCTACGGCTGTCCGGATAGCACCATGGAGGGATGTGTCATCCAGTTACATCTGACTTTGTTCACAGTTGTCCACAGCTCCACCCACAGTCTAGCAGGCCCAGGCATGCTGGGTGGGCCAGCGCCTTTCTCCGTCACCACCTGACTCTCCCTGAGTGACTCATTCTCTCCTTCCATCTACAGCTCCCTGGGTGTACAGCTGCTGGGGCCAGGGTGGAGCCCTGCCCTCCTCAGAGCCTGGCCTACCTGTGCCAGGACTACCAGCCTTCCCCCTTCTGTCCAGGGACCTGGCTGCAGGGCCACAGCTGTCTAAAACAGGGACAGTGCCTTTCTCCCCACAGGTGCCCAGACGTGCTCCTCACACTGGTGGTGTGTGTGGGGGTGATTTCTGGTGGCTCGTGTACCTTGGCAAGTTTGTGGGCTGGGAGGGCCTTGACCCCAGAGCCCAGTCCACAGGGTCTGTCTGAGCTGTGGGGTGCGTGTGAGGCATGGGGGCCTGCCTGTGCCCCATTTCCACCTGCCCCGGCCCCACCCTTGGCCTGTCTGGCGCCTGCTGGCGGGCGTCAGCTCTGTCCACCATGTCCTCCATGAGTCCTGAGTCTTTTGTGAGCGATGTGGTTCGTGTGCACCTGTGTGCATGTGTGTGTGCGAGGGGGCACAGGAGTCTCGTCTCGTCTCCGTGCTGTGTGGGCAGATGAAGGTTGGCCTGTTTTTACTCTCTCTGTGTTTCTCCTTGTCTTTTTTTTATTCCCTCCTCATCTTCATCGCACTCTGCCATCAACCCAAACTCTCATCTCTCAGATCAGCGAGAAGGTTGGTCCTTTTCACTTCTTATCCATCTACAGTTCGCCCGTCAATGGGACGCGCCTGTCAGTAGGGCCCAGCGGGCTCGGTCAGCTCCCTCAGGCTCACTGCGCCGTGCCTGCCTGCCAGTCTCTTGTTTGGGCCGGCGGGCAGGCAGGACCAGGGGTGGGTGGGCAGCCCCCTGACCTGCATGTTCCTGCTGCTTGGGTCCCTGGTGCACCACGTGTCTGCATGTCCCCTTAGCCTGGTTCTCCTGCAAGGGTGGTGGGATGGGCATGCTGCATGGCATGAAACTGCACCCCACCTTTGCACCCAGGCCAGGCCAGCTATCTGATCCAGGTGGTGCTCAGGAATGGTTATGGGGGGCTGTGGTCAGAGAGAGGTGTAAGAGCTGTAGCGCTTTATGTGCACCTGTAGGACCTTTCACCGCCCTCCTCGCCCAGAGAGCCAGGCTCGGCCCAAAGCCCTCCTCGCCTAGAGAGCCAGGCTCGGCCCAAACCCCTCCTCGCCTAGAGACCCAGGCTCGGCACAAACCACTGGGACAGTAAGGCAAGAGGCTAGAATAGGCTGTCCTCCCAATATCCTGTAGCACAGGGCAAAAGTCCTGCAGTGTGTACCCTGTCCTCGAGGCCCTCAGGTCCCCCACCAGGGCTCAATGGGGCAACCAGCCCTGGTCTGCCTCAGGGAGCTTGGTGTCCATGGCACAAGGTGAGTAGCGTCATCTTGGCACACTGAGGAAGTCTCCCATAAGGTTGTCTTTTCCTTCTCCAGCCAGATCCAAATTAAGAACCTCCTACCTGCCCCAGGCCCCTCTGCCCAAGCTTCCCAGCTAGCTCCCGTGTGTGTCTGAGGGTGGAATTTATTTAGCCCACCAGCCAGCTAACTGACATTCCTTAGCCTGGTGCTTTGCATTCGGACTCAAGTTGCTTCTACCTGGAGTGACTGAACGGTCAACTGCAGCTTAGCAAGATCCATATGGGAGCCTGGAAGTGGCCCTGAGTCAGCCACAAGTTTGGAAGGGTTTCCTGGAGACTGTCCTTGAGCCCATTCCCGAGCAGGCCTGTTTGGGGCTTGGTTTTCAGCTCCCCCCCACCGCCCCGGAGCCAGACCCCCACCCATGGTGCTGGGGTTGGCAGCCGGGGCTAGTGGTCCTTCATGTATCACTTGGTCTGTGTGGTCAGAGGAGACTCACCTGTCCACTGGGTTTTGGGGGTTCAGGACAGAAATGTAGGACAGGCTGAGCCTCAGGGAAGAGACCCAGGCCATCCCGGTTCCCTCTGCCACATCCTCCGTGGCTCGAGTTTCCTCTGTGAGGGTGAGGGAGCCAGTCGAGAGGAGGGCTACAGCCTTGGCTCAGATGTCAGCTCCGAGCATCCATCCATATGCGCTCCTGAGTGCTGGGGCATTTCTGTTACACCATTTTGCTGACCGGGCAGATCTCCCAGGGCATTCAGAAAACAGTCATCAGCAGAGACAGCCCAGCCCACAGTGGCTCCTTCCATGCCCCTTCCTCTACCCTCCTGGTACCTCATCCCCTCCCTTTCCCCATCCCACCCCTACCCCACCCTATGGTCCCGCCAAAAATAAGCACATGCACAAATATTTAGCGGAAAGGCAGAAATGAGTTTCTAAATATTCCAGGGGGATTTGCCGGGCTGGTAATTTGTTTGGTGCTGATAATTGCATCTTACATTTTTCCAGCTTTACTTAAAACTGTATGCCGGGTTTGCCGGCATTTAATTACTGCTCTGCGGCAGCCACAAGGTTATTTATTAAAGAGTTATTTTATCTTGATACAGTGGAGCCTGCCCCTCATCCCCTCCTTAATGTTGCGTTATTTTCATCAGAGAAATTTCTCTGAGTGAATGCAGATTGCGGGGCTGCCTCCCCCTGCGATTAGGCTGTCACTCCACTGAATGCTGATGCCTCTGGGCGCCGCACCGCCCTATTATAGGGGGTTGTCAGCGCAAATAATTAGACTTAAAAGTTACAGCTGAAATATAATCCAGAAATGGCAGGGCCCTGTTTTGGAAATTGTCTATAAAATGTCAGCACTACGGATGCACAGGGAACGGTAATAGACCAGCATTGTTGGAGCCCAAGATTAGACCCGAAGTGCATTTTTCCCAGCTCAAGCTTTTCCTTCCCTGCTGTTGCTTCTGTCAATAGACTGTCCAGGGTGAGGCCTGCTCCTTTTTGGAGGCCTTGTGCCTGCAGCAGTGGAAGGAAGATGGTAGGGGCTGCTGCATGAGATGCCAGCCACTCCAGCCTGTTGGCGTGGGAGTGGCTGTCTGGGCAGGTCTCGGATGCAGGTCCCTGTTGGCACTTGGGATACAAGGAGGTTCTCCCTTGCCTGTTTCCCCCACCCTTCCTCTGTAGACATACCCTGACCTCCCTCACATGGAAAGTGTCTCAGTCGCAGTGAATTGTCTGCGTGGCTGAAGCCCAGTGTCCTTGTGAGAGTGAAGGTGGTGCGCCCAGGAGCTTCTGGCCCTGAGGCCCTTGCTTGGTGTTGCAGATGACCCTAAAGGCCACTACTGACCTCTCATGCTTATCCTTAGCCCCTAGAGTTCTCCCTGCCACCTGCATCTAGGAGGGAAAAAATAAACATAACTCTTTTGTGTTCCTGAAGCGCCTCAATTTCCTGACAGCGGCAGGAGTTGGAGGCTTTAGAAGGTGTGGCTCAGGGCATTGGCCTGACCTCCAGGGTTGGTCCATGAGGTCTGCCTTTTGGCCTGAAGACCCTGTCCTCCAGGGACTATTTGGGGGTAAAGTCCAGTCAGGTTTCTAGATTGGTGCCCAGGGTTTATTGGCCAAGGACCTACTTCCTTCTGCTGGGGCTCTTTGCCCTGGTATCCAGCGACCTGATTAGGCCCCGTGATTCCACCACTGGCCGGGGTCAAGCCTGCAGTCATCACTTCTCCCCAGCACAGGCTTTCTAAACCCATCCTTATGCCCGCTGGAGCAGCGTCCTCTCCTGCCAGCGTCTGTTAATTCTGATGCTTCTCCCCAGAGCCTTCTGGGTTTTTTTTTTTTTTTCAGGCCTGTCAGCCAGGGCTCGGAAGGGTGACAGTTTTTCATCACACAGACCTACTTCTACTATGTATATAAACTTGGTCATGCGGCTTGGTTTTAAGTCAGTTCCCTTGACTGTAATTGGCAGGTGATAGCATCTACAGCGTGGAAACCTGCACCTAGTAGGTGCTTAAGCATAGCTTCCCTTCCCATGAAGAGGAGGAGACGGGGCACCCACTGGCCGAGAGGACAGGAGAGATTTGGTTCATTAAGGCTGCTCCTCTGTGCTGCCCCCACCCTGCTTCCATGGCAGGCCTGGACTTGATCTGCAAACAGACCTGCCTGCCTGTGCCCATCCCTGAGGCCCATCTCCAGAGCAGAGGGAGGGCACACACCACCAGGCTGGGTGGTAGTCCTGGCTAAGCCTCCTGCTCTCACCTTGGACCATTTAGAGAGCATGCTCAGAGAGTCCTTTGTTGCCATGAGACACTTGCCAGCCATGCCCCGGGATCCACCTGTTCTGCCACAAGAACTGTGTGACATGCTGTCATCGTTTAGGTAGAGACTCTTGGCACTAGAACAGATGACAGAAACCCACTTATACCAGTGTAAGCAAAACAAGGAACTCTTGTGTTACAAACCTGAAAAATGTGGTAGATTTGGTGTTGGGCAGGGCTAGATCCAGGTACTTAAACAGGTTGGCCAGGCATTTGTCTGTCTGTTTCTGGCTCTCCTCTCCTCTGTCGACATCTTTGTTCTCAAACGGCTTTTCCTGTGTGTTGGGAGAAGCCATCCCCAACTGCTCTAAGCTTAGCTACCTCAGTAGAGAGAGAAGGTCGCTTTTCTAATAGTTTCTGCAGAAGTCCAAAGGCTGTTTCTACATAGTCAGATCTGGGTCACACGCCCCATGTACCAAGAATGGGGGTAGAAGTGGTTTCCCTAAAGACAATGGGAGTGCTGATTGATTTGAGGAGAAGGCAGAATGCTGAATGTCTACAAGACACTCTCATCCCCTAGGTGAACCTGGGGACACAGATCCAGCCCACCAGCACCTGTCAGGCCTGGCCTCCTCTGGGACTGCCAGGGTTTGGATTCTGTCTGGAGCACCGAAGTAAGGCAGGTTGTGGAAGGGGTTGAAGCAAGTGCTAAGTTAGGTAGGGTCTTGTAGGCTAGGCAGAGGTGTCACTGGGAGCCATGCAGGAGCTTGTTAAACAGGGAGTGGCATCAGATTTGTGCCAGCTGTTTCTGGAGAGCCGGTGAGCAGGAATTGGAGCGGGGAACAACAAGGCAGGAGGACCAACGCAGAACCCATTTCAGCAACCCAGGGAAGGATGATGGTGCTTGGACTTTGGTGGTGGCAGTTGCTTCTGCGTCTGGAGAGAAATACATGGATTCGAAAGATGTATTAGGCCACCCCGTTGACAGGACCTGGTGACTTGCTGAATGTCTAATTTCTGAGTCTCAGTTTTGACCCCTGTGTAGTGAGGTCAGATGTTGGACCGGGTGGTCTCTGCAGTTGCTTCTAGCTCTGGTCTGTGATTTGGGGCTACACGAGCAGCATTGTCTGGTGCTTATAGTGGAGGTGCTCCTGATGTGGTGCTGTGGGGTCTTTGCATGCCTGGGATCCCCAGTGAGGTTCCTCAGAGACCAGTGCTCTCAGCAGTGCTCTTGGGTACTGACTAGCCTGCTGCCTGCTGCCTCTGGCCCTGCGTGTGAGAGTGCCCGTGTAGGGCACACCTTGGCCTCTGCTCACCAGCTGCATGGCCCATCTGCATGCCAGGCATGCCTGCCCACGGCTGGGTTTCGTCACCTTCTTTCCCTCTGCATGCTCCTGTGTCTCTGCCAAGCTTACAACTTCAGGGGGGTGGTTCTAGGCTATACCCTGGACTGAGAAGCTCAGAACAGCTTCCAGCCAGGAGAGTCCAAGGCTGGAGGTCGTGGCCAGGCACAGCCACCCTCCCCTTGAGACCCTTGTTTGTTGGCGCAGGAAGCCGTCTGTTTGGCGCCCTCATCATGTTACTGCCATCGTCATGCCCATCCTGCCCGCGGACCACGTCCCTGCCTGCCCTGACCCCTGCCCAGCCCTCCTGAGGGCAGCCCCTTTGCTTGGGTTCCCAGATTGTGCCCTGAGCATGGCTGAGACCTTGGCAGGCGGCGCCACCACTTAACCTTATTTCTTCCCCTCAGGCTATGGCCTGGAGGTGGAGGCAGTGACTCCACAGCAGGTGGCTGTGGCCCTCTGGACTGACCTTCTGCCCCGCCCAGCCGTGCTCAGAGGACCCTCCACCCTAGGGCCTGCTTTCTCTCCCTGGTGCCCCAGCCAGGAGCAGGCAGAGATGGGCCCTGGAGGACAACCCGGGTTGTGGTCCTGACCAGGCCTGGACCTTGTACTGAGTCCCTGTGTGACCCTGGGCAGACAGGAGCTTCCTGACAGGCCTCAGCTTCCTAGGCTATAAAATGGGAGATTGGTTGCAAGATCTCTCATTGAGTAAGACATTGTGTTCCAGACAGCCCCTGAGTGTGGGGGCCACTTCTAGGCTGGCAGTGGGTGGGGTGGGAGTGGATGGTGAGCTGGGGTCCGGTGGTGCCACCCCTCTGAGCGTGGGTTTGGCTCTAACTAGAGGGGCTACCTGGATGAGGGGCCCCTGCCCTTCCATGCAGCCGTGTGTTCTGCCCGGCCTGTGAGTGCCTCTCTCCCTCCTCCTGCAGTGCGCCGCGTGGCTCCTCGTTTCTCCATCCCACCCAGCAGCCAGGAGGTGATGCCAGGCGGCAGCGTGAACCTGACATGTGTGGCAGTGGGTGCGCCCATGCCCTACGTGAAGTGGATGATGGGGGTCGAGGAGCTCACCAAGGAGGATGAGATGCCAGTCGGCCGCAACGTCCTGGAGCTCAGCAATGTCGTGCGCTCCGCCAACTACACCTGTGTGGCTATCTCCTCACTGGGCATGATCGAGGCCACAGCCCAGGTCACAGTGAAAGGTGAGTGTGGCAGGTGCTGTGACCAGTACCCTCCCTGTCATCCGGGAGGTCCTGGTGGCGGGCGAATGTGAGCTGACTGCCATGGGCACAGGCATGGCTGAGGGATTCTTACCCTTTCCTGGGTGTCCCTGCCCTGGGGTCCTCCAGCCCTTAGAGGGAGGGAGGGAGGGATTTCCATTTTTAGCCGACTTAATGATAATAGTTAAGGCATATTGAGTTTCTCGGTGGCAGAGAGCATGCTAGCAAGCACAGTTTCTTTTGTTTTTTTCTGTTTTATCCTGGGAGATAGGTGCTCTTATTATTTCCATTTTTCAGATAAGGGAACCGAGGTACAGAGAGGGTATATCACTTGCCCAGGGTCACACAAAAATAAATGACAGAGCAGGAACTTAAACCCAGTGTGGTCTGAATCCATAACTCTCCCTCCTAACCACTATATAGTACCAGACCTTCAGGTGTAATAGCTTCCCAGCAAGAAGGATGTGGTAAAATAATAGGGGAAGTGGGTTCTCTCTGTCCTGGGGACAGGCACACGTATTACACATATGTTATATATATGTAACAGATTCTGGCCGGGCACGGTGGCCCATTCCTGTAATCCTAGTGCTTTGGAAGGCCAAGTTGGAAGGATTGCTTGAGCTCAGGAGTTTGAGACCAGCCCAGTTAACATAGTGAGACCCCATCTCTACAAAAAAAAAATGCAAAGTTGTGCATGGTGGCACACACCTGTGGCCCAGCTACTTGGGAGGCTGAGACAGGAGGATCGCTTGAGCCTGGGATGATGAGGCTGCAGTGATTCAGTGAGCCATGATCACACCACTGCACTCCAGCCTGAGTGACAGTGAGACCCTATGAAAAAAGAAAAGATTCCTCTCTACTAAAAATACAAAAAATTAGCCGGGCGCGGTGGCGGGCGCCTGTAGTCCCAGCTACTCAGGAGGCTGAGGCAGGAGAATGGCGTGAACCCGGGAGGCGGAGCTTGCAGTGAGCCGAGATTGCGCCACTGCACTCCAGCCTGGGCGACAGAGCGAGACTCCGTCTCAAAAAAAAAAAAAAAAAAAAAAGAAAAAAAAAAAAAGATTCCTTCCTGGTCTCCCTTGCTTCAATTCTCAACAGCCTCTGATCCATTATCTATTTTGCAACTTGAGTGATCTTTAAAAAAATGTAATTCAGGATCAAGTCACTTCCTTTTGGGAAAGGGAGAAACACCTTCCAGTGGCTTCCCGTTGGTTTAGGATACAGATCAGGATCCTCACTGTGGTCTCCCAGGGCCGCTGGCTTCCCACCCTGTCACAAGCCAGCTGCCCAGACACACACTGCTTTCCGTCTGCCATGCTCCTTGTCCGGTCCCTTCTGTCACTGGCTCCATGTACCCCTCCAGGCCTCAGCTCGATGATGCTTTCCTTCCCTCATCACCCTATCCAAGGAGATTCCCTGGATCTTACTCCACCTCAGCGCCCTGATTCTTGCTGTCCTTGCACCTGCCAGAATAATGAGTACGATCGACTCGTGAATTGATTCTCTCTCGTACTGAGGTGTAAACTCCATGAGAGCAGGGATGTGACTGTGTGGCATTGTAGCCCCAGCACAGTGTCTGGCATTGAGTGGGTGCTTGTTAATTATTTATTGAATGATTGTGGACTCAGGGCCTTCCCACTTCAATTTGACCCAAGCCACAAGGTCTGTGGGGCCGGCAGCCCCATCACTCTTTCTAAAATTCTGGGCCAATCCCTAAGGAAATATCTCCCCTTCCCCTGCCTATTACATGTACTCTCCACCACGTGAGCTCAGGTGACCTGCAGAGGCAGGTAGCTGCTACCCAGTCTGGGTGCCTTTCATCTATATGGGACTGCAAGGGTCACCTTACCTCCAGGTCTGTTTGTTAGATGAGTCTTGTGTACTGATGGGAGGGTCCAGTGAGTCCCACAGTTGATATGTGTACATACTAGATGACCCAAGGCCCGGGGGCCACCTGGCCACCATCCGCCATGTGTGCCTTCAGAGGTCACCATAAGCTTTTCTGGACATTTTTCAAGGTAGGCTGTAGGTATCAGCCACACTCAGGTGGCCCCACCAGGTATCCTGGATAATCCCCAAGTATAGGGTTGGTTCCTAAGGATCTTGACCTTGGGCAGCTTTGAGCCTTCCACTTTGTCTCCAGCTCTGCCGAAGCCTCCGATTGATCTTGTGGTGACGGAGACAACTGCCACCAGTGTCACCCTCACCTGGGACTCTGGGAACTCAGAGCCTATATCCTACTATGGCATCCAGTACCGCGCAGCGGGCACGGAGGGCCCCTTTCAGGAGGTGGATGGTGTGGCCACCACCCGCTACAGCATTGGCGGCCTCAGTCCTTTCTCGGAATATGCCTTCCGCGTGCTGGCGGTGAACAGCATCGGGCGAGGGCCGCCCAGCGAGGCAGTGCGGGCACGCACGGGAGAACAGGCGCCCTCCAGCCCACCGCGCCGCGTGCAGGCACGCATGCTGAGTGCCAGCACAATGCTGGTGCAGTGGGAGCCTCCTGAGGAGCCCAACGGCCTGGTGCGAGGATACCGCGTCTACTATACTCCGGACTCCCGCCGCCCCCCGAGTGCCTGGCACAAGCACAACACCGACGCGGGGCTCCTCACCACCGTGGGCAGCCTGCTGCCTGGCATCACCTACAGCTTGCGCGTGCTTGCCTTCACCGCTGTGGGCGACGGCCCTCCCAGCCCCACCATCCAGGTCAAGACGCAGCAGGGAGGTAGGTGGGGCACGCTGGCTGGGCAGCCGACAGCAGAGAAGGGGAGGCTGAGGTTGTGGCGGCACCTCTCCCCTTCCCTCGGCTGTGAGGTTGGGGCTGTTGGGAGGATCAAGGTGCCATATTCCATAGATGTATGGTCAGTTGGGATGTAGGATAAGGGTGTGAGATTAGGGTCTGCGTTCCTCGGCCCCTCTTCCCTGGGCGCTCCTGACCTCACGCAGGTGAGGCTGACCTGCGTGGTGTGGGGTGTTGCAGTGCCTGCCCAGCCCGCGGACTTCCAGGCCGAGGTGGAGTCGGACACCAGGATCCAGCTCTCGTGGCTGCTGCCCCTCAGGAGCGAATCATCATGTATGAGCTGGTGTACTGGGTGGCAGAGGACGAAGACCAACAGGTGTGCAGCGGGCAGAGAAGTGCTGAGGGGTCTCCTGGTCCCTGAGGATCTGCAATGGGTTTAACCCCAGGAGGGTGTTTTCTGGATTCTGTGGCTTGTGTGGGCACAGCCTGTAAGGTTTCTGCTGGAGGCTTGGTGGCGCATGCGTGCCATGTGGCCTGCACAGCCTGTATGATTCTGGAGTCATACAGGCTGTATGACTCTTTGCTGGGGCCGAGAGTCAAGGCAGACCCCAGGGTCTGCCTTGAATTTGCTAGGCTCTGTGGCTCACATGACTGGCAGAACCCTAAAGGTTCCCCAGAAGCCATGTGTTCCAGGTGGCTCCCGTGGCCCATGTGGTCTGTGAGGCTCCTGTGGCATGGGCTAAGCCCTGAGTTGCTTGTGTGGTCCATGTGGCCTTATGGTGTGGAGCCAGTCCTGGAGCCATGGTGGGTCCAGAGGTGTCACATTGCAGCCCATGTTGGGAACAACCTCTGAGTGACCTTTGAGCTCAGAGCTGTCAGTGAGTGCTCCCTGCTCTTCCAGCACAAGGTGACCTTCGACCCAACCTCCTCCTACACACTAGAGGACCTGAAGCCCGACACACTCTACCGCTTCCAGCTGGCTGCGCGCTCAGATATGGGGTGGGCGTCTTCACCCCACCATTGAGGCCCGCACAGCACAGTCCAGTAAGTGTCTCCCGAGTCCACTGCCTGTTTCACCTGGGTTGGGGACACACACACACACACACACACACATCCTTCCCCTCAACCAGGCGGGTGGGGTGGTCAGGTCTGCTAGCCAAACGGACTCTGGCCTGGGCTCTGATTTTGGGCCTCGGGAGAGGGCCAGGTAAGTGCCTCCCAATCTGTCCAGTCCAGGCGGCTGCTGCCCTCCCTGCTCCCTACCCAGCCTCCTGCCCCTCCTCCCGCCCATGCCCCACATGCTGCCCAGGTAAGTTTTGTGTCTGTGCCTCATCTCCATCCCCACTCTGTGCTGGTCACATTAGCTGATGGGCCGTCCTCGGTGGGTCTGCTGCGTCCCAGACCTGCTTTGGTGGCTGTTTCTCCTCCCCATGGCCCCGTGTCTCATCTCCCCATCACCCACATTCCCTTCCTCATACCCCGATAAAAGTTACCTGGGCGTCATGTGATCACCTTCAGCTGACTGCACTCGGGGACAGGTCTGAAAATGCGGCCATGTGACCCAGCCTGCCCACGTGGGCATTGAATTGTAACCATGTGGCCTTGCAGGGGACTGTCTGCAAGGCTGTCTGTGTGATGACTCTGGTATTGTGTGTTACTATATTCAGCGTGTGTGAGACTCTGATGCTGCAGCTGTGGGAGTGGCACTGCCCATGAATGTGAGTGTGACCATACCTGACCAGCTGGCTGTGCAGCACCTGTGTATGTGTGTCGGTGGATCTTGGGCATGACCCTTGTCTTTGTGGGTAACNGCCGCGTGCAGGCACGCATGCTGAGTGCCAGCACAATGCTGGTGCAGTGGGAGCCTCCTGAGGAGCCCAACGGCCTGGTGCGAGGATACCGCGTCTACTATACTCCGGACTCCCGCCGCCCCCCGAGTGCCTGGCACAAGCACAACACCGACGCGGGGCTCCTCACCACCGTGGGCAGCCTGCTGCCTGGCATCACCTACAGCTTGCGCGTGCTTGCCTTCACCGCTGTGGGCGACGGCCCTCCCAGCCCCACCATCCAGGTCAAGACGCAGCAGGGAGGTAGGTGGGGGCACGCTGGCTGGGCAGCCGACAGCAGAGAAGGGGAGGCTGAGGTTGTGGCGGCACCTCTCCCCTTCCCTCGGCTGTGAGGTTGGGGGCTGTTGGGAGGATCAAGGTGCCATATTCCATAGATGTATGGTCAGTTGGGATGTAGGATAAGGGTGTGAGATTAGGGTCTGCGTTCCTCGGCCCCCTCTTCCCTGGGCGCTCCTGACCTCACGCAGGTGAGGCTGACCTGCGTGGTGTGGGGTGTTGCAGTGCCTGCCCAGCCCGCGGACTTCCAGGCCGAGGTGGAGTCGGACACCAGGATCCAGCTCTCGTGGCTGCTGCCCCCTCAGGAGCGAATCATCATGTATGAGCTGGTGTACTGGGTGGCAGAGGACGAAGACCAACAGGTGTGCAGCGGGCAGAGAAGTGCTGAGGGGGTCTCCTGGTCCCTGAGGATCTGCAATGGGTTTAACCCCAGGAGGGTGTTTTCTGGATTCTGTGGCTTGTGTGGGCACAGCCTGTAAGGTTTCTGCTGGAGGCTTGGTGGCGCATGCGTGCCATGTGGCCTGCACAGCCTGTATGATTCTGGAGTCATACAGGCTGTATGACTCTTTGCTGGGGGCCGAGAGTCAAGGCAGACCCCAGGGTCTGCCTTGAATTTGCTAGGCTCTGTGGCTCACATGACTGGCAGAACCCTAAAGGTTCCCCAGAAGCCATGTGTTCCAGGTGGCTCCCGTGGCCCATGTGGTCTGTGAGGCTCCTGTGGCATGGGCTAAGCCCTGAGTTGCTTGTGTGGTCCATGTGGCCTTATGGTGTGGAGCCAGTCCTGGAGCCATGGTGGGTCCAGAGGTGTCACATTGCAGCCCATGTTGGGAACAACCTCTGAGTGACCTTTGAGCTCAGAGCTGTCAGTGAGTGCTCCCTGCTCTTCCAGCACAAGGTGACCTTCGACCCAACCTCCTCCTACACACTAGAGGACCTGAAGCCCGACACACTCTACCGCTTCCAGCTGGCTGCGCGCTCAGATATGGGGGTGGGCGTCTTCACCCCCACCATTGAGGCCCGCACAGCACAGTCCAGTAAGTGTCTCCCGAGTCCACTGCCTGTTTCACCTGGGTTGGGGGACACACACACACACACACACACACATCCTTCCCCCTCAACCAGGCGGGTGGGGTGGTCAGGTCTGCTAGCCAAACGGACTCTGGCCTGGGCTCTGATTTTGGGCCTCGGGAGAGGGCCAGGTAAGTGCCTCCCAATCTGTCCAGTCCAGGCGGCTGCTGCCCTCCCTGCTCCCTACCCAGCCTCCTGCCCCTCCTCCCGCCCATGCCCCACATGCTGCCCAGGTAAGTTTTGTGTCTGTGCCTCATCTCCATCCCCACTCTGTGCTGGTCACATTAGCTGATGGGCCGTCCTCGGTGGGTCTGCTGCGTCCCAGACCTGCTTTGGTGGCTGTTTCTCCTCCCCATGGCCCCGTGTCTCATCTCCCCATCACCCACATTCCCTTCCTCATACCCCCGATAAAAGTTACCTGGGCGTCATGTGATCACCTTCAGCTGACTGCACTCGGGGACAGGTCTGAAAATGCGGCCATGTGACCCAGCCTGCCCACGTGGGCATTGAATTGTAACCATGTGGCCTTGCAGGGGACTGTCTGCAAGGCTGTCTGTGTGATGACTCTGGTATTGTGTGTTACTATATTCAGCGTGTGTGAGACTCTGATGCTGCAGCTGTGGGAGTGGCACTGCCCATGAATGTGAGTGTGACCATACCTGACCAGCTGGCTGTGCAGCACCTGTGTATGTGTGTCGGTGGATCTTGGGCATGACCCTTGTCTTTGTGGGTAACTCTGTGGCCTGACCCTGTGACCGTGTTTGTGGGTCTCGGTAGTCCCCACAGAGTAGACTGAGTATGTGTGTGACTCTGTGGTTGCTGCTGGGTGGCCTATGTGTGGTCACACAGCCACAGTCAGCTGCTGTGTGAGACTCTCTGTGATAGGGTGTCACGAATGTGACTGTGACTGGGTAGCATTGTGGAATTGAGATGGTGACCACATCTGATGTGGCCATGTGATGACCATAAGCATGGTGGTGTCTGAAGTGGTCCTTATGAAGTGGGACCATGTGCATGTACCAGTGATGTCAAGAGGCTGTGTGTGACCTTGTGTTTGTGGATTCATTCCAGAAGCACCTGCTGTGCTCCAGCTGGGGGCCAGGCCCCATGCACAGTACAGGGCTGGCAGCATAACCAGACACATGGTGTCTGCCCATGGGGATCCCGCATTCCAGCAGGGCAGACAGACATTGCACCTGTAATTACCCAGATGAGCTTTTTTATTTTATTTTTTGAGATGGAGTTTTGCTCTTGTCACCCAGGCTGGAGAACAATGGCACCATCTTGGCTCACTGTAACCTCTGCCTGCTGGGGTAAAATGATTCTCCTGCCATAGCCTCCCGAGTAGGTGGGATTGCAGGCGACCACTACCACGCCTGGCTAATTTTTGTATTTTTAGTAAAGACAATTTCACCATGTTGGCCAGGCTGGTCTCTAACTCCTGACCTCAGGTGATCCACCCACCTCGGCCTCCGCAAAGTGCTCCCAAAGTACCAGCATTATAGGCATGAGCCACCGCACCTGACCTCCAAATGAGCTTTTAATGACATTTGTGTAAAGTAGGATGGAAGAGCCGGGCGTGGTGGCTCACGTCTGTAATCCTGGCACTTTGGAAGTCCGAGGAGGGCAGATCATCTGAGGTCGGGAGTTCGATACCAGCCTGACCAACACAGAGAGGCTCCGTCTCTACTAAAAAATACAAAATTAGCTGGGCGTGGTGCCACATGACTGTAATCCCAGCTACTCAGGAGGCTGAGGCAGGAGAATTGCTTGAGCTGGGAGGGGGAGGTTGTGGTGAGCCGAGATTGCACCATTGCACTCCAGCCTGGGCAGCAAGAGTGAAAATCCATCTCAAAAAAAAAAAAGGTAGGATGGAAGAGGCAGGTTGGAGAGATGATGAGACCTCCTTTGACCTGAGGGGTCAAAAAGGGTTGCCTTGGGGAAGTGACACTTCCCCAAGGCCTGAAGGAAGAGTGGGAGCCAACTAGTAAATGAACAGGAGCAGGGAGCACACAGGCCTTGGGGAGAGTCTGCAGGCCTGAAGGCCCTCCAGCTGCAAGGCTCGTGGTTATGGTCACTGGGTAAGCAGCAGGCCAGTGTGGTTGCAGTAGCTGCCGGAGCTATGGCAGGGCCTTGGGGATACAGGGTAGGCAGGAGGGCTGACTCTGACTGCTCTGTGAGAATGGACAGGGCAGCCTGCGAGGAGGCAGAGACCAGTTAGGAGGCTTTGAAGCGGTCCGGGGAAAAGATGGTGGCCCAGGTGAGATGATGGTGGTGGATCTGAGAACTGTCAGGCATGCTGGCTGATCAGACTTGGTGATGGGTTATGAATAGGGGCCCAGAGGGGAGGGAAATGGAGGTGAATCTTGTTTCTGGTGTGTTAACCTGGGAGGCGGGTGGTGCTGGCGCGGGATGGGAAATGGGGCAGAGGCAGGTGTGAAGACTGCAGCTGGTCTCAGACACCCAAGTTCAAGATGCCGTGTGCCATCCACATGGCAGAGTTTGGCATGCTGTGGGAATCCAGGGCTGGGCCGGAGCCGAAGGACCCTGAGAAGAAAGACTGCAGATGAGAGGAAATCAGGGGAGGGGAGCGACTTGGAGCTTGGAAGGAGAGAAAGTTTCAAGAAGTAGACGAGATGCTGCTGAGTGGTCAGGAGTACCTGTTGGACCGAGCAACATAGAAGAGTGGCCCTGGAGACGAAGTTTGGTGCATGGTAGGACAAAAGCTGGTGCGTGTTTCATGAGGCCTGTGTGGGTGCTGAGGATGTGGAGGCAGCAAGCCCAGACGTTGCCAGAAAGTGTAGCTCTGAACGAGGGGACCATTATGGCTAGAGAGGGCTGTGGGGCTGAGGGTGGGATCTTTCTTTCTTTTCTTTCTTTTCTTTCTTTTCTTTCTTTTCTTTCTTTTCTTTCTTTTCTTCTTTCTTTTCCTGTCCTTGTCCTTGTCCTTGTCCTTGTCCTTGTCCTTGTCCTTGTCCTTGTCCTTCCCTTCCCTTCCCTTCCCTTCCCTTCCCTTCCTTTTCTTTCTTTCTTTTATGAGACAAAGTACAAAGTGTCACTCTGTCTCCCAGGCTGGAGTGCAATGGCACGATCTTGGCTCATTGCAACCTCCGTCCACCTCCCGGATTCAGGTGATTCTCCTGCCTCAGCCTCCCAAGTAGCTGAGATTGTACCATGCCCAGCTAATTTTTGTATTTTTAGTAGAGACGGGGTTTCACCATGTTGACCGGCCTAGGAATATGAACTTCTGACCTCAGGTGATCCATCTGCCTTGGCCTCCCAAAGTGCTGGGATTACAGGTGTGAGCCACCGCACCCGGCCTGGGATTTTTCTTTTAAGATGGGAAAATCTCAAGCATATTTAAATGCTATTGGAAACAGTCAATAGGAAAAAAAGAAGCCATGGATAAGAGGATAACTGGTGGAGCCTCGGGAGGTGGAGAGAAGGGGCACAGCATTGGTGGTGGGAGAGCTTAGCCTTGGACAGGGTGGCTCAACTCTCCATTCTCATGGGTGGAAAGGAGAGAATCACTGCAGATGCAAGTAGAGTCGGGGGTTGTAGCAAGAGATGGAGAGAGCTGCTGCGAAAGTCCAGTCTTCTCTGCGGAGTGGGAGACATAGTCATGTGCAGGAAAAGGGAGCTGGAGGTCTGCGGAGCGTGGAGGAGGGTGACTGTGTTTCGTGTGAGGTGCCAGAGCGAGCCAGGCAGGAAGCAGAAATAGGTAACATAAAAGGTCCTGGAGGATGAGGCCTCTGGGGACATGTGCATAGGATGCCATCCTGCCCCAGTGCTGCTGTAGAGAAGGCGGGGGAGAGTTGGATTCATCTAGCGCTTGGCACAGGCCAGGAAGGAGCATGGAAAGATCAGGAGGTGAGGGACTTTGCGATATTAGTGAGAGTGTGGTAGGTGGTGGACTGTGGAAGCTGAACATGGAGAGTGGGAAGGACAAGGTTGACGGACAGGCATCCCGAGGAGCTGGCGAGCAGGCGCAGTGCCCAGGACCTGGAGTGACTGAGCAAGGACAAGGGGTAGGGTCTGCGAGAGGATGTTAGAGCCCATGATTCTGGAGGGAGGGCCATCCCCAGTACTAGCAGCCTCCAGGGCATAACCACAGCTGTGTAGGGGAGGAGAAAGTCTGGAGATGAGGGGCTCTGGGGCCAGTGGGTCAGGGGGCTGCTGAAGTCCTCATGGCAGGGGGTGGTGACAGAACTTGAAGAGGAAACCTGTGCATTTCAGCAGAGTCCTCGGTGGGCGTGGAGTCTGGACGCATCACTGGACACAAGGAGACACATGTCTGCCTCCTAATTCCCAAGGAAGCTGTTGAGTGAGGGCACCTCTGTTGGGTACTTTTTCTCCAAACCCCAGGGGGCATTGGCCTTCATGTCCAGTCTCCAGTTGGAGATTCCCTGTGGCACTGGCTAAGAGACCATTTCCAGGCAGGCACAGGTGAAGGCTGCCTTATGCCAAAAGGGCCACTGGGGCCACTCTTCCTCAGAAGAGCAGAACTGTGCGGCACAGTGGGCATGAAGCAGTTCTCCATATGTGACTGTGTGTGTGGGTGGTGGTGGGATGGCCACGTGCTTGTGTGTATCTGATATCGTGTATGTTTTGTGTAAGGCGGCATATGTGTGGGAGAGACCTCGTGTGAGAGAACTCGAAGCTGCGTCGGAACTAGAAGACATTGTGTGAGAGACTGTGTGGCAGATGCCGTGTGTGAGACACCAAGGTGCTAAGGGTGTGTGATACTCTGTGTATGTGTGAGTCTGTGTGACACACACTGATACTCCAAGACATTGTGTGTGTGAGACACTGAGACACCAAGTATATGCATGAGACACCCTGTGTGTGACTGTGTGAGAGGCGTGTGTGAAGCACTGAGACTGTGAGGGACACTGTGGAGAGGCACAGAGACTGTGTGTATGTGAGGCTGTGTGAGAGTCAGTGTGTGTGATACTGTGTGTGTATCACCGTGCGTGTGGGAGAGAGGGAGGCAGGTCAGAGGGAGTCAGGCGTCCTTGGCGAGAGTGGCAGCAGCCTGCCTAGAGGGACCCTGGGATGGTCATTTCAGCACCTGAGGGGTAGCCTGCCCGGGTGAGTCTCCAGTCCACTGTGACTCAGTCATTGTGCCTGTGATCCCCACCCTCCATCTGCTTGCTTCCCCCCCCATTTGTCTTCCCCAGCCCCCTCCGCCCCTCCCCAGAAGGTGATGTGTGTGAGCACGGGCTCCACCACGGTCCGGGTAAGTTGGGTCCCGCCACCTGCCGACAGCCGCAACGGCGTTATCACCCAGTACTCCGTGGCCTACGAGGCGGTGGACGGCGAGGACCGCAGGCGGCATGTGGTGGATGGCATCAGCCGCGAGCACTCCAGCTGGGACCTGGTGGGCCTGGAGAAGTGGACGGAGTATCGGGTGTGGGTGCGGGCACACACAGATGTGGGCCCCGGCCCCGAGAGCAGCCCGGTGCTGGTGCGCACCGATGAGGACGGTAGGCAGTGCCACTGGGGCGGGAGGGGAGGAGTTCTGCCTCAGACACCACCCGCCAAGCACCCCAGGGCTTTCCTTTCCCTATCACAGACCCAGGTCAATTCATCTTTCTCGTTCAGGCTTAGTGGCCCAGAGTGGGGGGATGTCACTTATGGGATAACTTAGGCCCAAATCCCAGCCTTTGGGGCTGTCTCCAAAGGAGCTGAAGTCTTCACAGGCTAAGATGGGAGATGCAGCCCTGTCTAAGATTTGAAAGGTCAAGATTGGGAAGATTGGTGCAAAAGATACTCAAAGTAGAATCAGCAAGACTCCACGTTGGCTGGACATTGGCATGATTTGAGGCCTGGGAAGAGTCAGGACAGGTTGTGCTGACTGGGGGTGGTCAAAGACCTGGTGTCCCACCTCTACCTGTTCCCCCATGTTGACCCTACCCACCAAGTGACAGGCCTGGGCCAGAGGGGTGGTCAGGGCCAGTCCTGGGCTCTTACCCGCAGCAAGCAGAGGGAGCCTTCCTTGTGCCTCACCAGGGACAGATGATCTAAGGAAACTATATTAGGGCCTTTCCTGGGGGAGTGGGGTGCTGAGGCAGGACCCTCGAGTTTGCTGTGCCCACCTGTGCCAGGGTCGATACCTCCAGGCCTGACTTCCTTCTCTACCTGACCCCCAGTGCCCAGCGGGCCTCCGCGGAAGGTGGAGGTGGAGCCACTGAACTCTACTGCTGTGCATGTCTACTGGAAGCTGCCTGTCCCCAGCAAGCAGCATGGCCAGATCCGTGGCTACCAGGTCACCTACGTGCGGCTGGAGAATGGCGAGCCCCGTGGACTCCCCATCATCCAAGACGTCATGCTAGCCGAGGCCCAGGTGCAGCATTGGGTGGTGGTGGGGTGGCAGAGTGAGCACAGACCAGCATGCACAAGCTCCCATTTGGGGCCCAGATACCCTCTTCCCCTGCTCGCCCTCAGCAGTGCTATGACTGCCTTTTGTTGGTTGTGAGACCCGAGATGCTTTGCAGCATCAGGGATTAGGCTGGGGGTTTTTTGGTGCGTGTGTGTGTGTGTGTGTATGTGTGTGTGATGGAGCTTCACTCTTGTCACCTCTGGAGTGCCTCCCGGGTTCAAGCAATTCTCCTGCCTCAGCCTCCTGAATAGCTAGGATTACAGGTGCCTGCCACCACGCCCGGCTAATTTTTGTGCTTTTAGTAGAGACAGGGTTTCACCATGTTGGCCAGGCTGGTCTCGAACTCCTGACCTCAGGTGATCCGTCTGCCTCAGTCTCCCAAAGTGCTGAGATTACAGGTGTGAGCCACCCTGCCCCACCAGGCCAGGATTTTGAGATATGCCTTCTCCCTAGACAGTGCTGGACTGGCATCCACTCCTCCCACAAAAAGGGTAAAGAGAGTGCTCCGGGGCTGTCTTACCCCACTGGCAGCTACGGGTCTGTGGCTGCTACCGAGCTCTGTGAGTAGCCAAGCACAGTGTTGCCCTGCTCCTGGCCCCACAGGGAATGGTTCAGCCCCTGATGTTCACCCTCAAGGGCTAGGCCTGTTGGCCAGCCTCACACCTTCCTCTGTGCACGTCTGTCTTCCTGGGAGGATGGTCCTGCTCTTGAGCTTGGGGTGAGCTCCCTGGGGCCTTCCTTTCCCTACCACAGGCCCTGGGTATTCTGAACACTGGTTGCTATTCAGATGAAGAACTTGGAATGCTGGGAGGTTATGAGAGTGGTATGGAATTATTCAGCAAGTAGGTGGCTACACTTGGATAAGAAGCCATGTCTGTGGAACCCTAGGAAAGGGCTGCAGTTGCTATCATGAGCCCCCTCCCAAAAGACCCTGCTGGAGAGTGACAGCACCTGGTGTGGTGCTCTTGAGGTCTCCCCGTCCAGGAGCAGGGCCTGGGAGGGACCCACACACCCATCCCTGTCCAGCCTCTTACCCCTGCCTGGGCGGAGAGCAGGGGTGCATGTATCACTCGATGCTGTACACGCTGTGCAGAGGGGTGTCACCCACACAGACAGATTGGAGGCTCACCCCTCCAGCAGGGTTCAGCCTTCTGAAGCAAAATTCTTTCTGCCCAAAGGGTGCTCTCTTCCCCCTCTTAGCCTGCCCAGTGCTAAGGCATCCGGGGTAGAGGAGGCAGGCATGTGCACCCACCTGCATTCCTGGGGCAGGCTGAGGGCTCCTTGTGGAGCCTCAGTGAACACACCTACCCAGAAACATCCCAGGAATGGGTTTCCCCCCTCCTCTGTGAGGGGCCAGTGGGGTTCCAGAGAAGCCACTTCAAGTACCCTCTTCTGGTCCCAAGAGGTTCAGAAGGGAACTGGGCCAGAGGCTCAGGGACGCTGAGGCTAAAAGCCTCAGACATCCCATAGTGGGAGGTAACCCAAGTCTGGGCTCCCGGAGGACCCTGAAGATGGAGGCCTGCCCCTGTAGCCCTCTCGGGACTGGGTCATTCTGTTCCTCACCAGTGGGAGAGCAGATGGGGCCTGGTCCCGAGCCTGGCCACAGGGCCCAGTTGTCCCTGCGCTTCTGTCAAGGGCACCACATTCTGTCCTACACCCAACAGCACCATCTGCTCAGCTCAGGGGCCCCATCAGGCCTGAAAGAACTATGTGGTGCGTGTTCCCACCCCCACCCCGGAAGTGTGGAGCCAGACCCGTCTCCCTTTATGTCTGATAGCATCTCCCTGCCTCCCTTTTTCCCCTCTCATGGCCTTCATTTCTCTCTCCTTCTTGGAGTCTCTGTTTTTTGTCTTGCTCATTCTGTTCTCTCTTCTCCTTCCTTCCCTCCTCCCCCTGCCTTTCCTCTGACTCCTTCCCTTCATCTCTGCTTGATTTCATCCTCTGCCTTTCCCTTCTTTCTTGGTCTGCCTGCAGCGCAGGACAGCGTCCATGTGAGAACCTCCACACCAAGGCTTGGTTGGGACAGCCCAGGTCTCCCCCCAGGCAAGGAGATTGGAATGGAAGTGGGCCCAGCCACACCCTATAAAGTGGCCATGCACTAGGGACCTGTCCAGAGCCTCCTCTCATATTCTGTTCCATGCTTCTTGCAAGGACTTTCCAACAGAGTGTCCCAGGACAGGAGGAACTTAGGCCACCTAGCATGGAGGCCAGTGGACAGAGGCCAGACCGGCACTGTGGGGGTGCTTGGGCTGGAGGACCCAACCCTCTGGCTTGGAGACGTCCTGGACCATCTCCCTGTGATGTTTCATGGGGCCTCGGAATGGAGACCTCACAGTCCCTCCACCTGTCCATCTAGAATATCTACGTGCACCAAAGGCCCACAACACTGCCAGCCTTGAAACATTCCTTCCTACCTTGATTCTCAGACACTCTGAGGAAGGAACAGGTATAGGTGGCTTCCCGTGCCTGTGGGCTACAGCCCAGGCTCTGAGCTTGTCACTTGCAGCCTTCATAGTCTTGCTGACTGGCTTGCCTTTGGGCTCACCCTAGCCATGTGCCCTGTTCACCCCCAGCTCTTACTGTTGTGGGATGCTTCTCATGCCTGGGGTGATTGTATAATGTATGATTACATCTGGGATGCCTTGAGGGGTGGAACGAGACACTGAGTAGTCATTCCATGGCAACAAGCACAGGCCAGGACTGTCCGAGGCAAACCAGGGCATACGGGCACCCCATTCACCCTTCAGTGTCTTCCTTCCCCTCGGCCTGAGCTGTTGAACCCACCCTCCTTGTCTGGCAGCCTCTCCCTCCCAGCAAGCCCAAAATTGTCAAAGCATCTGTAACTGCTTTGTGTTCTTAGGCCCCTCTGTCAGCAGGTCCTCTCCCTGCAGGCTGCCTGCCCTCGCAGTCTCCCTACCCTCCTCAGTCCCGCCCTGGCGCACACAGTTGGTGCTCAGTGAGGCAGGTATTCAAATCTTTGAACCGGGAGTTGTCCTGGGGTTCTACCCCCATGGGTACTTCGAGGCCCAAAAGCCCTCCCTCTGTCCTCCCTGGGCCAGGTCCCTTCCAGACCAAGGCCCCCTCCAGGTCAGAGTCCTTCACCATCCTGTCTCCCTTTCTCTCCCTCTCCCGCGGTCAGTGGCGGCCGGAGGAGTCCGAGGACTATGTAAGTAACAGGTGTGCGAACGCGGACAAGACATGGGTCAAGCTGGGCTCGTGGGACACTCCCCCTCTCCCTCCTTTCCTGCCAGCCTGCGCTGCCAAGATCCATGGGGCTCCAGCCACATCCGGAGAAAATTGGCGTTTAGACACGAGCACTGAGCTGAGCAGCGATTGGCATTTCCTCTAATCCTTACTTCTTGCCTGTCGAGCAGCAATTTGAGGCCAGTGTTCATGATCGACCAGGGCCCGGCCCCTGCTCGGGCCAGACAGGGATGGAGTTAAATCCGATTCTGATCATTAGGCCTTATTGATCCCTGAGTGAAAAATCACCTGCTTTAGGGCCCAGGCTGGGAGGGCGGTCTGGAGAGTCGGGTTCTGGCATTGGTGCATTCTGGAGCCCCAGCCCTGGGAGACCCTCCAGCTGGGGCAGGCGGGGCCCATGAGGGGGTGGTGGCAGCTGCAGGGGCCCCACTCAAGGCTAGAGCTGGAGGGATACCAGGGTTGGTGACGGCACTGTTCCCACTGCACGTTGGTCCCTGCCCTGCTTCCCACTCTTCTCTCTGTGTGGTGTGGCTTGACCTCCCATGGTGTTTCTCCGCATGTCCAGAGATGATGCCTTTGCTGCAGATGGGTATATGGGCAGGGTCTGCCAAGGTGGGAGGACATTGCCCTGGCTGCTATCTCAGGCATCACTGGGAACAAACGTGGAAACCAGTTCCCCAGGTGTGGAGGTGTTCTTATTCTCCTGGCCCCTCCCCCGCCTTTCTCAAGAGACATTGCAGGGTATAGACATTCTCAGAGTTAGTGGCCTATATGGCGGCAGCAGAGTCCTGACTGGGTCCTATAGGATAGCACCTTAACCCACCCCACCACCTTGCTGTGTGTGTGCATGCATGCACTGGTGTCCACACGCAACCTTACGCCTGCTTACACAGGAGCTGTAGGCTGTGTGTGTGTGGGTGTCAGGAGCCATGCAAGGCGCTGGGTGTGTGCGAGCCTATGCCCTGTTTACATCCTCAGTCTACGTTCACAGCACAATGGAGTGAGGGAAACAGTCTGGCCCTTTGTTCTTGTCTGAAAGCAATGATGAGCTGTCTGCCCCAGGCGGGCAGCTTCTGGGATGGGCGGGGTCCTCCCAGGCCTGCATCCTACCTACCTGCTTCCCCTCCAGCAGAAGCCACCATTGTACAGCCCCACCTTCCACAACCCCTGGCCTTGTGTGCCCAGGGGCTTCCCTCAGGCTAGGGTCCTGAGGTCCCTGACAAGGTCTGGCCTCTCCCTGCATTCTTGTGATGGGAACGGACCCCTCCTCCTCCCTCAGGAAACCACTATCAGCGGCCTGACCCCAGAGACCACCTACTCCATTACTGTCGCTGCCTATACCACCAAGGGGGATGGTGCCCGCAGCAAGCCTAAAATTGTTACTACAACGGGTGCAGGTGAGTGAAGGGTCAGGACAGACCTGAGGGTGGGGCAGCGGGAGGGCAGCGCCAGAGCCCAGCCTGTGGTCCTTCAGTCCCAGGCCGGCCCACTGTGATGGTCAGCACCACGGCCATGAACACTGCGCTGCTCCAGTGGCACCCACCCAAGGAGCTGCCTGGCGAGCTGCTGGGCTACCGGCTGCAGTACTGCCGGGCTGACGAGGCGCGGCCCAACACTATCGATTTCGGCAAGGATGACCAGCACTTCACAGTCACCGGCCTGCACAAGGGGACCACCTACATCTTCCGGCTTGCTGCCAGGAACCGGGCTGGCCTGGGTGAGGAGTTCCAGAAGGAGATCAGGACCCCCGAGGACCTACCCAGCGGCTTTCCCCAAAACCTGCGTGTGACAGGACTGACCACATCTACCACAGAACTGGCCTGGGACCCGCCAGTGCTGGCAGAGAGGAATGGACGCATCACCAGCTACACTGTGGTGTTCCGAGACATCAACAGCCAGCAGGAGCTGCAGAACATCACGACAGACACCCACTTTACCCTTTCTGGCCTCAAGCCAGACACCACTTACGACATCAAGGTCCGCGCATGGACCAGCAAAGGCTCTGGCCCACTCAGCCCCAGCATCCAGTCCCGGACCATGCCAGTGGAGCAAGGTGTGTGCTGTGGACATGGCAGCCCTTCCCAAGCATGGCTGCATCTGGGGGTCTCTGCTCTCCTTGAGCCACTGACCTCTGGCGACTGTGATCCACCAGCCTCTGGTGTGTGACCTCCAATCTCTCATGACCGTGACCACTAACCTCTAGTGAATGGGCACCACATTGTTGATGCCTGATCTCTGCTGTCTTTGACCTACTGACCTCTGCTGTGTGACCTTCTGATCTCTCATGACCTTGACCCACTGATCTCTTTTGACTGTGCCACTGTTCTTGGGTGTGCAGCCTCCTGACCTTTGTTGTGTGACACTAATCTCTTGGGGCCATGAACCCCTGACCTCTAGTGAACATGCTCCACCACGCTCTGGTGTGTGGCCACATGGCCTCATGACCGAAACCCACTGACCTCTGATCACTCTGGCCTGGTGTCCATCAGCTCAAGTTTTTACACTCGTGTTTCTGGAAATCCTGACCCTGGTTGCCGTGGCATCCCCCACCCTGTTTGGTGCTCACTGTGGAAGAGCTTGGGCTGGGAGTTCAACTGTGCCGTTTGAAGCTGGCTGGGAGTGGGGCGCTTGGTACTCTGCAGCCATCCTTCAACCCCCCGTTCCCCAGCCAGTATCTCATCCTGGCCATTCGCCTTCCACCCTTCCAGCCCATTCACCCCTCCTCATACCCAGTGGAGCTGACTCTCTCTTTATGCCTCTGCAGTGTTTGCCAAGAACTTCCGGGTGGCGGCTGCAATGAAGACATCTGTGCTGCTCAGCTGGGAGGTCCCCGACTCCTATAAGTCAGCTGTGCCCTTTAAGGTGAGTAAGGGCCACAGCCAGCAGAGCCTGGCACACACACAGGCCGCTGGGCACTGTCTTTCCAGTCCTAACCCATGTGCGTCCGGCTGTGGAGCAGGACTGGTTTTGTATCTGTGCACTGTGCCTTGCAGCCCGTGGTAGGGAACCTCACCCACAGGCATTGCCCTTCCCATCCCCCACAGATTCTGTACAACGGGCAGAGTGTGGAGGTGGACGGGCACTCGATGCGAAAGCTGATCGCAGACCTGCAGCCCAACACGGAGTACTCGTTTGTGCTGATGAACCGTGGCAGCAGCGCAGGGGGGCTGCAGCACCTGGTGTCAATCCGCACGGCCCCCGACCTCCTGCCACACAAGCCGCTGCCCGCCTCTGCCTACATAGAGGACGGCCGTTTTGCCCTCTCCATGCCCCATGTGCAGGACCCCTCACTTGTCAGGTATGCACACGAGGTGTTGGGGGAGGCAGGGCAGGGCTGGAGGTGACCGGCAGTGACAGTCATGATACCTGCCCTGCCCACCCAGGTGGTTCTATATCGTGGTGGTACCCATTGACCGTGTGGGCGGGAGCATGCTGGCGCCAAGGTGGAGCACACCCGAGGAACTGGAGCTGGACGAGGTACCTGGGGAGGGGATGGGGACACTGACAGCCCCATTGCAGTGGTCGACTGTGGCCTTCCTGCCCTGAGCACTGTCCCAGTGACTCTCAGATTCACTCCCCACATGGAAATCTCTCTCCTGGCTGCTCTGGCTGGCAGCCTGCCCCTCTCTGGAGAGAGGGACTTTGAGGAAACTGGGAATATTCACAGAACTCCCAGAGGGCTTATGAAGAATCCCTGGGGTGGGACGTCGTGGAGATGCCTGTGCAGGTCTAGAGAATGGCAAGCCCTGTAGACACTGCAGAGCCTCACTGATCTAGAAGCCATGGAGGGCTCAGTGAGCCCGAGAGCCAGGAGTCCCTGAAATTTTGAAATCCTTTAGTCCTTTCTCAGCCAGTGTGGAAATAGCCTGGTTAGGGTGGAGCAACTTACCCACAGGGCTTCTTCTCATGGGCTGGTGGGGAGGAGTGGCTTCGTGGTATCTCTTACTCTGTAGGGGCAGTGCGTTGGGCAGGTATGGACTCTTACACGGTAGGTGAGCCTTCATCTCAGCCCAGAGAGCTGACATCCCAGGCCACAGCCCCTGGGCCGGCCGGCATGCTCCAAGGCCCCGCGTGACCCCCGTGCTCTGCTCTGCCAGCTTCTGGAAGCCATCGAGCAGGGCGGAGAGGAGCAGCGGCGGCGGCGGCGGCAGGCAGAGCGTCTGAAGCCATATGTGGCTGCTCAACTGGATGTGCTCCCCAAGACCTTCACCTTGGGGGACAAGAAGAACTACTGGGGCTTCTACAACCGGCCCCTGTCTCCGGACCTGAGCTACCAATGCTTTGTGCTTGCCTCCTTGAAGGAACCCATGGACCAGGTCTGCCTGAGCTGGCTTGGCTCTCAGCACCCTGATCCCCCTGGCCTGGCCTGAGACTAGGCCAGTCTCAAACACCACAAGACCCCAGGTCTTTATCAGTCTGTGGGCTTCAAGATCCCTGGCCTGGGGCAGCACTAAAGACCCAAGACCTGTCCCAGGGATCCTGGGACGTGGCCCTGGGACCCAGAGGCCAGACCTGATATGGCTCCAGGGACCCAGTCCTGCCAGGTCCACCTTGTAGGGTCTGGGAGACCAGGCCCAGTGTAACCCAGACCCAGAGCCCTTTCTCCAGGATTGATAGGCAGAGGGTTGGGGGGGTCTCACGCTGAGCTCACTGCCTGCTGTTCTCCACCGGGCCACAGAAGCGCTATGCATCCAGCCCCTACTCGGATGAGATCGTGGTCCAGGTGACACCAGCCCAGCAGCAGGAGGAGCCGGAGATGCTGTGGGTGACGGGTCCCGTGCTGGCAGTCATCCTCATCATCCTCATTGTCATCGCCATCCTCCTGTTCAAAAGGTAAGCACTGCCCTCAGGGCTCCGGGAACGGCCACCTGCCCCTCGCCTTTCAGGCCCTCTCTGCGTGTTGTGCCTGTGGAGAATGTGCAGCCTTGCATCCTGGACCCTGGGCCTCAGGCTCAGCAGGAAGGCAGGAAGGGCAGGAGCAGTATGTGTGCCTGCCTGCATCTGTCAGGTGAGGCAGCTTCTGTGTCAGCCTGGGCGTGATGACCTAAAGCCTCAGAGGGTTGTCCCATGTGCATCCCTGGCATGTCTGTCTGTCTGTGTTTCTGTGGATAACAGTGCGTCCGTCTCCTCTTCAGTTTTGAGACACTGCCGTCTCCTGAGCTCCTACCTCGAGTCCTTTCCTTCTGCCACCATTCCTGGATGATTCCCCAGCCCCGCTCTCCCGCTTAGGCCTAGAGAGGTCAATCATGGATGCTCATTAACAGACATGACTGATGGCTTGCTGTGCCCGTGCCATCCGCAGCGGCCTCAGCCTCAGTGTATCTTTCCCACTCAGTTCTATCCGAAGTGGCAGCCACCTGCCCTAGGAGTCTCCCTTCCTATCCGTGCACCTTCCAGCCTGAAAGGGATTTCCAGAGATTTAACTTTGTCACTCTCAGTTTGAAACCTTTTGGTGGCTCCCCACATAAAGCCCAGCCTCTTTAGCCTGACAGCCAAACACCTGGCTAATCTGACCCCGCCACACTCCTGACACTGACACTGAACTCATTCAGTGCTCAGGCCCACACAGAGTGTGCCCTCTGCGGATCTCCCTCCCCCTGCCCACCTGGCAGCAGCAACCTCATCGTTCAGGACTCAAGTCCATGCTCTGCTGCCTGCAAGACCTTGCCTGGCCCCTACCCCTTCCTTGCACAGCCCCACATCTGTCCCCTGTGATGCTCCACTGCAAATGCAGCTGGTCCTGTGTGCCAAGCCTTCAGCCCCCAGCACTGGGCTGAGCCCACAGGCATGTCAGTGAGCACCTGGCACATGAAGATAACGCTACTCTGTGTGTCTGAGCACATCTCTGCACCATGGAGGAGTGCCTATATCCTGTGCCCCTACCCTGGACCCACTGCTCTGTCCTAAAGAGCCCACTCCTTCCTCCCAGGGTGGATGGACCTGTGGGCGGGTCCCTGAGGAGTGTCCCACAAACGCACTAATCCTTCCCACTTCCACCTGCATTTTGGGTCTGTCCAGAGAGGTGGACCCCCTCCCTGTGAATGTCATGTGTGCCATATAAGGGGCCTGCAGGGTCCCCATGTCATTAGAGGGCTGAGTGCTTGGTGGAAACTGTGACCATTGCTTTCTTCTGTCCTTGCTTGTCTTTCGGGACCTAGTAAACAAGAAAGGTAGGAGTTGTTCCTTCTCTCTTCACACAACTCGCCCTCTACTTCTAATCCTTGTGCACATCTTGGGCCAGCAGGGAGGGATGACGCTTTGACCGGAAGTCCCCTGGCCTATGGCTTTAAGCAGCAAACTGTCCAGTCAGCTCAGCAGGCTCCCCGGTTCAGGACTGAGTCCTCATTGGTGTGAGGAGGCAGGTTCTGTCTCACTCTTGCCAGTTCAACTCTGCAGAGGTTGCTCCTTCTTTGGGGCACACGCATAGTACAGACTTCATTGCTTTCCTTGAGCATACAGAGCTCTTCAGAACTGTCACCCGGCTCCCCGTTCTCTGAGAAGTTGCCAAAGTGCTGCAGGAGACAGTCTCGCCTATGTGCAAAGAGCACTCACTGTGCGGAGAGGCGTGTCCTGGTACACACCCGAGCACACGCACTCAAATTCTTCTTCCCCAAGCACACGCGTCTGCAGACCACAAGTAGCCTCTGGCTATTTGTTGGCAGCTGAACCCCATGGTCTGTCTCTGACCTGTCCTTGCAGATGGGAAAACTGAGGCCAGTAAGAGAGGACTCTGCCCAGCTAGGGTGACGCCTTCCCCGTCCCTCCCCTGCTGCCCTGGGCATTTACCCTGATACTCTGAGGGCCGGAAAGCTGGGGCCCTGTCCCATGTGCTGTTTGTGTATTTTATGTGTCATTTGCATGTTTATTCCTGGTGGTTCCTGCTACTCAGCTGGGTAGCCTTGGGGATAGCAGCCACTGTCCTGCAGTGACCTACCTTCTATCCAAAGGAGCTGCCCTCCCCTGCGACCCCTTCCTCCCTCCTGCACTGCCCCTCTGCTCATGCCACACTCGTGCTGTCCCTACCCCTTCCCTGCCCTGTGTTCTCTCATGTCAAGGCTGCTCTGGCCCTGGCTCCTGCACACTCAGAGATCCTGGGAAGAGGTGGGGCAGTAGGAGGACAGAGCCGTGGACATGGTGGCAGGGGGCTCCTTGGCAGCCAGCCATGCCATGTGTCACTGTCTCAGCCTGGATGTCAGGTTCTCACCAGCCTCCCTTCTGTCTCTCTAGGAAAAGGACCCACTCCCCGTCCTCTAAGGATGAGCAGTCGATCGGACTGAAGGACTCCTTGCTGGCCCACTCCTCCGACCCTGTGGAGATGCGGAGGCTCAACTACCAGACCCCAGGTAGGGCACTCCCATGGCCTGTGTGTCCCTAGCCCAGTGGCTCCGTTCTGCAGGTCTCAGGGTCTCCACTGAAGTTCCTGGGCCACATGCACTTGTTCCTGCTCCTTTTCTTCCTTTCTGCCCTTCTCCCTGTGCTCATCCATTTTGGTTGGAATGACTGAGGAACCCCCATATCCTGCAGCTGGACAGGTGCCCCAGGCCGGGACCCCCCCAGGTGCAAAAGCCACTTAGCCCCTGCCTCGTCTTCAGTCAAGGCCTCTGAATATGGGCTAAGGACCTCCCAGAGCCCACATCTCTGCCGCAGGGTGGCCAGTGTCTGGCCGGCACTCTGGCCCCTCCACATGAAAGAGGGACGTGTTAGCAGTGGGAGATGCCTCACCAGACACTCGTGAGGAGATGAAGTGCATGCACCTGAGCCTTCCTGGAGGCCGACCCCAGGTTTACCATACCACATACCTGCCCCTTCTCCTAGCCACTCTCACGGGGCTGTCCAGCTCTTCCTTCTACCTGAAGTGTCACTCCTCCCAACACCCAGCAGATGCAGCTCAGACCTCTCCTCCTTCCCACACCCCCACAGGGTTAGGTGTCTCTCCTTGGCTCCAGGAACTTCCCTCCTTCTTCCTTTTGACGCCTCTCACAGTGAGGTGGGATTGCCTCAGTGACAGTTTCTGAGCTCTGTGGTGCCAGGAACTGTGTCTTGTCATCCCCCATCCCTTGTATTCAGCACACGATGGGTTCTTGTTGAATGCCTGTGAAATGAACCCACAGACAAATGAAGGAATGAGTGAACTAATGCATACACACAGGGTTTGTGTATGTATGAGTTGGTTATTACTGCATATCAAATTACCCCAAAACTTAGTGGCTTAAAACAACAATAATTATGTATTATCTGTCATGGTTTTTGTGAGGCAGGAATTCAGACAGGGGCACAGCAGGAACAGCTTGTCTTTATTCCAGAAAGTCTGGGCCCTCAGCCGGAAGACTTGAAGGCTGGGAGCTAGAGTCATTTAAAGCAGGGGTTGGCAGACTATGGCCCATGGCCACGTACAGCCCACCACCTGTTTTTGTAAATAAATTTTTACTGGCCGGGCGCGGTGGCTCATGCCTGTAATCCCAGCACTTTGGGAGGCTGAGCCAGGTGGATCACCTGACATCAGGAGTTCGAGTCCAGCTAGTGAAACCCCATCTCTACTAAAAATACAAAAATTAGCCGGGCGTGGTGGTGCCTGTCATCCCAGCTACTCGGGAGGCTGAGGCAGGAGAATCGCTTGAACCCAGGAGGTGGAGGTTGCGTGAGCCAAGATCGCACCGTCGCACTCCAGCTGGACGACAAGAGCAAAACCCAGTCTCAAAAATAGCAAACAAACAAAATTTTACTGTAACAGCCACACCCATTTATTTATATAATACCTATCTATGGTTGCTTTCACGCTATAAAGGCACAATTAAATAGATGCAACGGATACTAGATGTCCACAAAGCCTAAACTGTTTACGCTCTGGCCTGTTGCGGATACAAGTTTGCCAACCCCTGGATTCTAAAGCCTCTTTCATCCGTGTGACGGGTGGTTGATGAGCCAGCTCTGAGCCTTGCTGTGGCTGTCAGCTGGGACACCCATATGAGGCCTCTTCAGGTGACCTGGGCTTCCTCATAACATGGTGACTGAGTTTTGTGAGCACATCTGGAGAGTGTGCCAGGCAGACCTAGCAGGCTGTTGCAAGCTAACATGATTAGATCTCTGAAGAATCAAGCACCAGGATGCTGGGACCTGGAGTGCAGAGAAGCCTCTTCGGGAATGGGATGCTGAGCCATGTGGGCATTGGTCTAGAAAAGAAGGGTGGGAGAGAGCTCCCCAGTGGAAGCATGTGCAGAAGCTTGGGCGGATTGCATGTGCATCAAATTATGAGCACCTGAGGGTTTCTGCAGCATAGCGGCTGGGGGAATACTGAGCCAAGAGAAGACTGGAGGACTAGGCAGAGGTCTAGTCAAAAGGACCTTGAATGTCCGGCTAAGGGGCTTAGACTTCCTCTTGAGGATGCCAGGGAGGTATTAAAGGTTTTCAGCAGGGGAGCCAGATGGTCAGAACCATGCTTTAGAAATGTCACTCTGGCTCCTTGAGGTGACTGGATTAGAGAGGAGAAACTGAGGCAGGGAGACCATTTAAAAGGCCACCAACAAAGTGAAAGGTGGCAGTGGGAACAGAGGGGACAGACTTGGGAGACGTGAAGGAGGTGAGAGCAGCAGAGTCTGAGCAGCAGAGTCCACGTGGGGAGAGGTGAGGGTGGCTCTGCAGTCGCTGGCTGAGTCAGCAGGGCTTAGGGGTGTCCTGGGCCAGCAGGTCTGTGGGTCTGAGGACTTCTGAGCTGACATCAGGGCTGAAGCCCTGTGGGAGGGGCCAAGGAGCATGTGGTAGTCAAAGCCTGAGAATAAATGGGCTCTCCCAGGGTGAGGGCCAGAAGGAGACCTGGACCAAAAAGGAACCCAGGGTAGGGAAGATGGTGCAGTATTAAGGAAAGATGGATGGAGAGCAGCTAGAGAGATTGAGAAGGAGCAGACACAGCGAGAGGAGAGCAGGAGCACAGTGTCCCTGATGCCAGGGTGGGAGAAGTTGTGCAAGGGACAAGAGGACTTAGTGAGATAGGGTAGTGGGAACACCCAGTGGGAGGACACCCAGTGGGAGGACCGCTGGCATTGGCTTTGGCAGATGGGGCCTTGAAGAGAGGGTGGTGGCCACGTCCTGTGGGCAGAAGTGTTTCGGGAGCAGCATGGCAGGCGGGGGATGAGAAAGTGAGAAACCCCTTTCAAAGACGCTGGGAAGATACCTGGGAAGGAGGCAATGGACAGGGCGCAGTGGGAGAGGAGAGGGTGTGGGATCTGAGAAGGAGGACTCTTTTTTCCAACATGGAACTCGTCTGAAAATCACCAAGGCCAAATTTTGGTACCAAAAGGGGCAGGGCTTGTTTGGACTTAAGCATTTAGTCATAGAGCCCCCCGAGACTGCCGAGGCCGCCAGGGCTTAGAAGTGCTCGCCTCTGGGGGTGGGACGCCCCGTCTGTATTCACTGGGAGATGCAAGGAGTCTTGACGGAACTTGTCCGCAGCCCCGCCCCTCTCCACCCTGTCCTCTTCTCCGCCAGCCCCTCACAAGCCCGTTTGGCACCTCCATTGCGTGTGACAGTGCTGTAAGCAGAAAAAGTTAACGGGCTCTCTTTTCTTGCCCCGATGTTTTTTTTGTTTTTTTCTCTGCAGGTTCCAGTGTCCCCAGTTGCCCGAATACCTCAAGTTAGTTTTCAAAGTTCCCATGTTTGGGGGATACTTTGGCTTCTGTGTCTTTTTCTACTCCTTACTTTTGTTTACCCCATCACCTCCGTCCTTCCTTGAATTCTCTCCCCTTCCCTCTCTTCTCCCCCAGTCCCGCTGCCCCCTGACCTTTTTCCTTCCCCACCCTCCCCTCTGCCCACCTTGCTTCCTCTAGGCCTGTTTTCTCTCCCACTAGCCCCATCTCTGTTCCTGCCTCTCTGGCCTCCAGTCCCAGCCTGACACCCTTCCTTATGCGTGCCTCTGTCTCCCACCTCCCTCCTGATCTCTGCTTCTCTCTCTGGGTTCCTCTGTGTTCCTCTGCCATTGTGTCTGTACTTCGTGACCACTCCATCTGCACACTTGGTGCCCGGGATGACGATGGCCGTGAGTCTCCCATGGCGACTGCCGCCAGTAGGTGCAATGGAGCCCAGCTCCCATCACGTCTGCTGCCACCGACCTGGGCATCTCACCCCTCCTGGGAGGAAGAAAGCCTCTCCTCCCTCTTGAGAGACCTGCCAGGCAGGCCCTAGTGCCCCCACTCAGCACCCTGCCACCAAGACAGGCTCCACATGCTCATGGCACAACACTGCCTTCTGTCCTCTCCCACCCTCCGCCATCCCTGTCGCCGCATGTGCTGCTGTCTCCATGCCACCAGTGCCGAGTGCTCCATGGTCACACTTGTTCACATGTGCACATACATGCGTTGGGGCTTTCTCTGC
This sequence comes from Rhinopithecus bieti, assembly GCF_001698545.2. Lineage (NCBI taxonomy): Eukaryota > Metazoa > Chordata > Mammalia > Primates > Cercopithecidae > Rhinopithecus > Rhinopithecus bieti. The sequence goes on along the minus strand of NW_016807423.1, from coordinate 3,438,460 downwards.
CACCCTGCTCAAGCCTCTCACTAACACTGCCTGTGTGTGCCCTACCTCCCCCAGGTATGCGAGACCATCCACCCATCCCCATCACCGACCTGGCGGACAACATCGAACGACTCAAAGCCAACGATGGCCTCAAGTTCTCCCAGGAGTATGAGGTAAGACGTTCCTGCCCCCTACCATGTGCCTGGCCCAGGCCTACCCCAAACCAACTCCTGTCCTGTCCTAGGTCCCAGCTGTGGTAGGTGAGGGAGGTGGGGTCCAGGTTTTCCAGGAGCACAGAGAAGGAGGGTCGGCAGTGGCAAGGGTCAGCCTCAGATGCTGGGTCTGGCCATAGCCTGGCCCAGCACCTTCCTGGAGTCACCCTTAGGAGATGGCTTCAAAAGGCTGTGAGTGACGCCAGGGTCTGGACACTCAGACACGTGCCCAAGTGCTCACAGGCAGACACAAGGCCACAGGCATACAGACATAGATCAGTGACAACAGCTACAGTAGCTGGCATCTATCAAGAGCCTCCTGCAGACCAGCACCGGGCTGGGCACTTGGCATACATTATCTCTTTCAGTCCCCCTCAAGTCTTCTGAAACGGGGACTGTTAGTATCCCATCTTCCAGATGAGGAAGCAGGGGCTCAGAGAGGGGAAGTGACTTGCCCGAGTCAAACAGCTGATGAGTAGTGGCACCAGGATTCAAACCCAGGCTTGCCTGCTGCCCTATGCTCTGCACATCCATGTGCTCACGTGTATTCTCAGGATGCCGCAGCTCACAGAGTGGGAGTCAGGGCCTCAAGACTGGCTGCTCAGGCTGCACAAGTCCTGCTCAGAGACCTCCACACATTCACCTTACTCTTAACTTAGGACTCTTAACTCCCAGGACTTAACTCCTGGGAGCCTGCTGGGGGCTCAGCCTTCAAGAGTCTGAGGATTTCCCACCCACAGATGGTGTTGGGGTGACTCTGAGCATCCCCAGGCTGCCCATCTAGGAAGAGGATTTGCTAGAGAAGGGGGCGATTTAAAGAAGAGACTCCTGGCCAGGTGCAGTGGCTCACGCCTCTTTGGGAGGCCGAGGCAGGTGGATCACCTGAGGTCGGGAGTTTGAGACCAGCCTGGCCACCATGGCAAAACCCTGTCTCTACTATAAATACAAAGATTAGCCAAGTGTGGTGGTGCATGCCTTAGTCCTGGCTACTTGGGAGGCTGAGACAGGAGAGTCGTTTGAACCCAGGAGGCGGAGGTTGCATTGAGCCAAGATCATGGCACTGCACTCCAGCCTGGGCGACAGAGTGAGACTCCCTCTCAAAAAAATATAAAATAAAAAACTAAGAGACCCCTAACCAAAAAAAAAAAAAACAGAGAGAGAGAGAGAGAGACCTCCCCCTCTTCCACCTCCTCGAAGAAGCAGCCTGTGCTTGTCTTTCTGCCTTGTCCATGGCTGTTTCCTCGGCACCTGGCACTGACCTCAGTGGATGGTTGGTGGATAGGCAGTTGGGGGGTTGGCTCAGCCTAACCTGTGAGTTTGTGCCCCTTCTGATGTCCACCCTTGGCTGGGGTTCAAAGATTGCCCCTCCAAGGGCTGTGGGCCAGGTTTCTGAAGAGGAAGCTGGGCTTGGCAGGCAGATGGATGAATATGTCTGCGGCACGGCAAGCCTCTGCCTATGGGCCCCCCCCGGGGCCCTGCTCCACACAAGGCTGGGCTTTGGGTCTCGGAGCCTGTAAGGTGGGCTCCCTGCCTCCCATGGCCTCCACCCACACTCATCTGTACCATGTCCCACACCTGCCCTTCCTTCCAGCGCAGCCCTGCTTCCCCATGTGGACTCATGGGGCCTCTGCTCACAGTGGTCCCCTTCCAGCTTCTATCTGCTTCCCTCCTCTGATCAGAGCTTTCCTTACAAGACCCTCCTCCTCCAGGAAGCCTTCTCAGGCTCCCCAAGGCTGCTGTGGGCTCTCCCTTAGCCAGGACCCCATAGCTCTGTTGTCTTTTTTTTTTTTCTTTTTGAGACGGAGTCTGGCTCTGTCGCCCAGGCTGGAGTGTAGTGACGCAATCTCGGCCTCCTGAGTTCACGCCATTCTCCTGTCTCAGCCTCCCGAGTAGCTGGGACTACAGGCGCCCACCACCATGCCCGGCTAATTCTTTGTATTTTTAGTAGAGGTGGGGTTTCACCGTGTTAGCCAGGATGGTCTGGATCTCCTGACCTCGTGATCCGCCCGCCTCAGCCTCCCAAAGTGCTGGGATTACAGGCATGAGCCACCACGCCAGGCCTGCTGTGTTGTCTTCCGTTCAGTCAGTCATTGATCACACATTTTCCATGTGCCAGTCCCCGTGCTGGGGGTATGGAGACACATGCCCTCAGGGAACCCAGTCATGGGGAGCATGGCACGTGCAGACAGATAATCAGCATTGAATATGTGACTCTGACAGCATGACCTCATGTTGAATAGGACCGACAGGCGTGCAAAAGGTGGGCTGACAGCACCAGAGCAGCCCCGGGGTGGGGTGTGCTCCAGGGTCTCACGGAAGCAGTGACGCAGTCCTGTGGAGAGTAATGAGGCTGGGAACAACATATGGAGGACATTGCGTGCTATGCTGAAAACTTCAGATCGTATCCATCTGGAAAATGTGAAGATAATAATGGAACCTATCTCATAAGAGAATTTGAGGAGGGAATACATGCAAAGTGCTCACAGCGGTGCCAGGCACACCACGGGTCCTCACTAATGCTTCGCTATTATCATTATTGCTCTCTGAGGTGATGAAGAGCCACAGAAGGCCTTTAAGCAGGAAACTGATATTCACATCTGCATTTTGGAAGGATTATTCTGGCTGTGGGGCTGAGTGGGTCAGAGTGGGGCAAGAGGAAAGAGGCAGGAAGAGGCTGAGCCTCAGTTGGGGTGGCCTGGCCCAGGGCAGTGGCAGCAGGTTGGAGAGAGCTGAGGGGGTGGGGGAGCACCAGAACCTGGTGACAGGCGGGGTGGGGCGCGGAGGAATTTTGAGGTTGACTTGTAGGTTCTGGCCTGGCACTGAGGGGTGAGGGTGCCTTTCGCTAAGGTGGAGTCCCAGCAGCAGCACCAGGTTTGGAGGGGAAGCTGATGAACTCAGCTTTGAAAGGACTGAGGTTGAAGGACTTCCTGGTGGAGGAGTCAAAGAGGCTGCTGGGTACTGTGGGGAGAGCTCTGTGCTGCTGCAGGGGTTATGGGCAGCTCTAGCATATGGTGTAAGAATCAGGTGAGCAAATGAGGTCACCCAGGAAAGGTTGTAGAAAGAGAAGAGGGCCTGGAAGGAACCCTGGAGGAGCTCTGTCCTCCTGCCCATGGGAAGGGCAGGGGAGAGAGAGGAAACAGAAGGAGCAGCCAGAAAGGAAGAGAGCGGAGCAGGGAGGGTTCCTGGACTACCTGAGAGGGGTCACCATCCCTTCCATCTGTCCTGGCTCATTTCATTAGTGAATGTAGGCCTTGGGGAGGGACTCTGGGTATTCAGAGTCCTCAGCAGTGTCGGGACTGCCTGAGAGGGGGCCACCACCTGTCCTAGCTCATTTCATTAGCTGAATGCAGGGCTTCCCCTGCCCCAACCCAGCTCAGACCACTCTACCAGACAAGGGGATTTGGTACCATGGTCAGAGGAGTCCCTAGCCCATCACTTTTCTGATAAGTCATGTGGCAACCTGTGAGCTCCATGGCTGGCACCACGAGATAGAGGGCCTGGCTGTGGCCTGTGGAGTGAAGGCAGGATGTGAGCATCACCGGGAAGGCTGGGTCCCCTGCAGGAGAAGCAGGTCAACCTCGGCTCTTACCCTGCCCCACCTGCTTTCTCCACTGTCTACAGTCCATCGACCCTGGACAGCAGTTCACTTGGGAGAATTCAAACCTGGAGGTGAACAAGCCCAAGAACCGCTATGCAAATGTCATCGCCTACGACCACTCTCGAGTCATCCTTACCTCTATCGATGGTGAGTCAAGGGGGTGCCCCTCCCGTCCCCTTGCTCTCCTCCCTTGCTAGCTAGGGCAACATGTCATTCTACAGAGGATGTTCATGAGTCTCAGGGGTGTACTGCGGCATGGTGGGCTGTGCTGGGGACCCTGCAGTAATGCCTTCCCACCTTCTTTCTTATCCGCAGGTGTCCCCGGGAGTGACTACATCAATGCCAACTACATCGATGGCTACCGCAAGCAGAATGCCTACATCGCCACACAGGGCCCCCTGCCCGAGACCATGGGCGATTTCTGGAGAATGGTGTGGGAACAGCGCACAGCCACTGTGGTCATGATGACACGGCTGGAGGAGAAGTCCCGGGTGAGGCTGCAGGGCCCTGCCAGGAGGTGGATGGGAAATGCCGAACCACAAGGTGATACAGGGCACCTTCTTCTGTGCCGCGTTCTTCTGTGGAGGAAGTCGCTCAAAGGATCCCCAGATGCTATTATGTTTCTGGGGGTATTATGCTCCGCAGATACTGGGGTGTTTCTGGGATAGAGCCTGTTCCCCAGATGCTCGTGGGTTCCTTAAGATGCTAGTATGTTTCACCAAATGCTGCCATTTTCTGAGAATGTTAATGTGTTCCCCAGTTGCTGGCACGCTCCCGGGGTGTTCACATGTTCCCCAGATGTTGGAGTGTTCCTGGGGTATTAACACATCTCCTAAGTTAATTAGTGGAAAGAGCTGCTGTTATCTGTTTTTGGACTGCAAAGCATTGACTGGAACGTAAAATTTACAGAGCTTGAAAATGGCACATAAACGTTATGGGTAAATTTGGCAGAAAATGTGCCTGGTGCGATCTGGCCTTGAATAAATAATTTTCAATTATGGCCCTTATTCCACTAGCTAGGGCAGGGTGGTGACATAGCTTGAGGACCTGATGTGACTTGTGGAGGACAGGGGGCAATGGATCTGAGAGCTCAGGGCTAGGGAGCCTTTGTAGCCAGAAAGGCTACAGCCAGGGAGTAGACCAGCCTCCACCCTGCTTCTGCCCATCTGAGCCTGTGGGCTTCCTTCAGCCTGCCCTGCTCATCCCCCTGCAGGTAAAATGTGATCAGTACTGGCCCGCCCGTGGCACCGAAACCTATGGCCTTATTCAGGTGACCCTGTTGGACACAGTGGAGCTGGCCACATATACTGTGCGCACCTTCGCACTCCACAAGGTATGGCCCTTCCCCAGTGCTTCTCTCTTACCCAGACACGATGAGGACAGTAGCCTGGTGTGGATGTGGTGTGCTGGGTTGGGGGAGAACCGGAGCCTGGGTGTTGGAGGGTCAGAGGCTCAGGTGTGTGAGTGTGGTGTGATGATCCATGTTACAGGAACAGTGCTAAGAGCTCCTTCAGGCTACTCTCTGTGGCTTCTGAGCCCCATCAGGGAGTGGCGGGTCTGGCCTCAGCGTCAGGTCATTCTGTCCTGAGTCTGGCAGGCAGGCTCCTAGTTGCCAGTATGTCCCCACTTTGTCCCCCAGAGTGGCTCCAGTGAGAAGCGTGAGCTGCGTCAGTTCCAGTTCATGGCCTGGCCAGACCATGGAGTTCCTGAGTACCCAACTCCCATCCTGGCCTTCCTGCGACGGGTCAAGGCCTGCAACCCCCTAGACGCAGGGCCCATGGTGGTGCACTGCAGGTGAGAGGGTACAGTGCCACCCAGAGGGGTGGGGTGGGAGGTGGGGGCACCTGTGCCTCAAACTGAGCCTGTGTCCTGCAGTGCGGGCGTGGGCCGCACCGGCTGCTTCATCGTGATTGATGCCATGCTGGAGCGGATGAAGCACGAGAAGACGGTGGACATCTATGGCCATGTGACCTGCATGCGATCACAGAGGAACTATATGGTACAGACGGAGGACCAGTATGTGTTCATCCACGAGGCACTGCTGGAGGCTGCCACGTGCGGCCACACAGAGGTGCCTGCCCGAAACCTCTATGCCCACATCCAGAAGCTGGGCCAAGTGCCTCCAGGGGAGAGTGTGACCGCCATGGAGCTTGAGTTCAAGGTGGGGCTCGCGGCGGGCCTGCTTGGCTCCAGGGCCTAGACTGAGACATGCGGATGACCCCCACCCCCACAGGAAGCCTGGCCTGACCAACCCCTCTCTCTCAATAGTTGTTGGCCAGCTCCAAGGCCCACACGTCCCGCTTCATCAGCGCCAACCTGCCCTGCAACAAGTTCAAGAACCGGCTGGTGAACATCATGCCCTATGAATTGACGCGTGTGTGTCTGCAGCCCATCCGTGGCGTGGAGGGCTCTGACTACATCAATGCCAGCTTCCTGGATGGTTATAGGTCAGCGTGCTTGTCACTGCCCCACCATGACCTACAGGGGGCTAGGCCTGTGCCTGGCTGGTGGGGGTGGGCAGCAGAGTAGGGCCAGCCTAGAAGACCAGAGAGGGCTGGGTAGAACAATGAGGACTTCCTGGAGGAGGGGTGATCAGAGCAGGCCCCAAGGGGCTAGGCAGCCTAAGGGGAGACTCTGGGGGCAGCAGCACCTCCAGCATGTCCAGTCTTATGTCCACCCCAGACAGCAGAAGGCCTACATAGCTACACAGGGGCCTTTGGCAGAGAGCACCGAGGACTTCTGGCGCATGCTGTGGGAGCACAATTCCACCATCATCGTCATGCTGACCAAGCTTCGGGAGATGGGAAGGGTGAGCCCACCGTTTACCCCAGGGCCCCTGTCATACCTGGGAGAACACCAGCCACCCTTGGGGGAGCTGCCACCTATGTTACTGTCTCCTTTCACACCCCAGCTGCTGCGTCAGCATAGCCTCAGGCCCCCGTTATTACCACCTGAGGCATTTGTCCCAGAATCCTGTGAAGCCTGGCACCCCTCCCCCATTCCTTCTCACCTGATCACGGAGGCCCGGCCGTCTGTCCACAGGAAAAATGCCACCAGTACTGGCCAGCAGAGCGCTCTGCTCGCTACCAGTACTTTGTTGTTGACCCAATGGCTGAGTACAACATGCCCCAGTATATCCTGCGTGAGTTCAAGGTCACGGATGCCCGGGTGAGTGAGTACGCTGAGTGTCCGTAACGCTGCCTGTCCACATGTGGGGCGGGTGGCTGCCGTAGCTCAAGCTTCAGGAATCTGAGGCGGGGGTGGGGTATTAGGGTGTGAGCACATCTCCCCCAGTGGCCTCAGGTGCAGTGGCACAGATGCATGCCTGTGTCATGGTACTACCCTGGTCTGGTCCAGAGGGCTGGACAGTCTAAGGCAAAAATCCTAATCATGTCCCCCACCCACCTTTCCCAGGATGGGCAGTCAAGGACAATCCGGCAGTTCCAGTTCACAGACTGGCCAGAGCAGGGTGTGCCCAAGACAGGCGAGGGCTTCATTGACTTCATCGGGCAGGTGCACAAGACCAAGGAGCAGTTTGGACAGGATGGGCCTATCACGGTGCACTGCAGGTGGGACTGGCCCCGTGGAGGGCTGGGGCGGGTGGGCCTGAAGGCCTGGCAGACCTGCTGCGTGAGGCAAGCAGGACTTCTGACCCACCTGTGTTTCTGAGCAGTGCTGGCGTGGGCCGCACCGGCGTGTTCATCACTCTGAGCATTGTCCTGGAGCGCATGCGCTACGAGGGCGTGGTCGACATGTTTCAGACCGTGAAGACCCTGCGTACGCAGCGTCCTGCCATGGTGCAGACAGAGGTAAAGCAGACCAGCCTGCAGGGCCAGGGCCTTGGCAGCAGCCCTGCTGGGAACCCTAGGCTTCAGCTGCAGTTTGTGCACACAGGCATGTGCGATCATGCTGCCAACCTTTTACATGGCCTGCAATAGGCATGGTGGTGTGTGCTTATGGTCCTACCTACTTGGGAGGTCAAGGTGGGAGGATCACTTGAGGTCAGAAGTTCGAGGCTGCAGTGAGCTGTGGTTATGCCACGGCACTCCAGCCTGGGTGACAGAGCAAGACCCTGTTGCTGAAAACAAAACAAAAATGCTGCAACATTGCCTTTGCTGCTGGGGGGCTCAGGGATGAGTAAGATGTGTTCTTTCATTCAGTAGCTCTCTGCTAGCCCCAGTGGTGTGCCTGGCTCTGGGCAGGGTTGCACATAGCAGTCCTTACGGGGTGCCCAGTCAGGAGCAGAGAAACATGATGGGGATGGCAGATGGAAGGCAGGTAGATGTGGGGGCCTGGGAGAGTGACAGGAGAGAGATGAGCCTTCAGAGGCTCTTTCAGGCTCCCCCGCACACTGCCTGACGTAGCTGCCAGGGCCCAGCACCTGTTCTTGGCCAGCAGAGGCTGACTCCATGGCTGCAGTGTTGAGTGTCAGCTGTGTGGTGGGGGTGCCCACTGGCGCGACCCACACTGACCAAGCCCCTGTCCTGGCAGGACCAGTACCAGTTGTGCTACCGTGCGGCCCTGGAGTACCTCGGCAGCTTTGACCACTATGCAACGTAACTACCGCTCCCCTCTCCTCCGCCACCCCCGCCGTGGGGCTCCGGAGGGGACCCAGCTCCTCTGAGCCATACCGACCATCGTCCAGCCCTCCTACGCAGATGCTGTCACTGGCAGAGCGCAGCCCACGGGGATCACAGCGTTTCAGGAACGTTGCCACACCAATCAGAGAGCCTAGAACATCCCTGGGCAAGTGGGTGGCCCAGCAGGCAGGCACTGTGGCCCTTCTGTCCACCAGGCCCACCTGGAGCCCGCTGCAAGCTCTCTGTTGCGCTGCTGCGTTTCTCATGCTTCTTCTCATGGGGTGGGGTTGGGGCAAAGCCTCCTTTTTAATACATTAAGTGGGGTAGACTGAGGGATTCTAGCCTCTTCCCTCTGATTTTTCCTTTTGCGAATCCATATCTGCAAAGTGGGGCACTGTAGGGGTTGGGGTTTATTTTGTTTATTTTGAGTTCACTTCGGATCCTTATTTTGTATGACTTCTGCTGAAGGACAGAACATTGCCTTCCCCATGCAGAGCTGGGGCTGCCAGCCTGAGCGGAGGCTCGGCCGTGGGCTGGGAGGTGGCGCTGATCCGGCTGCTCCTCCAGCCCTTCAGACGAGATCCTGTTTCAGCTAAATGCAGGGAAACTCAATTTTTTTTTAAGTTTTGTTTTCCCTTAAAAGCCTTTTTTTAGGCCACATCGACAGTGGTGGGCGGGGAGAAGATAGGGAACACTCATCCCTGGTCGTCTGTCCCAGTGTGTGTTTAACATTCACAGCCCAGAACCACAGACGTGTCTGGGAGAGCCTGGCAAGGCATTCCTCATCACCATCGTGTTTGCAAAGGTTAAAACAAAACAAAAAACCACNCCTTCCCCATGCAGAGCTGGGGCTGCCAGCCTGAGCGGAGGCTCGGCCGTGGGCTGGGAGGTGGCGCTGATCCGGCTGCTCCTCCAGCCCTTCAGACGAGATCCTGTTTCAGCTAAATGCAGGGAAACTCAATTTTTTTTTAAGTTTTGTTTTCCCTTAAAAGCCTTTTTTTAGGCCACATCGACAGTGGTGGGCGGGGAGAAGATAGGGAACACTCATCCCTGGTCGTCTGTCCCAGTGTGTGTTTAACATTCACAGCCCAGAACCACAGACGTGTCTGGGAGAGCCTGGCAAGGCATTCCTCATCACCATCGTGTTTGCAAAGGTTAAAACAAAAACAAAAAACCACAAAAAAAAAAAACAAAAAAAAAAACAAAAAACCCAAGAAAAAAAGAGAATCAGCCCTTGGCTTCTGCTTCAAACCCTCAAGAGGGGAAGCAACTCCATGTGCCTGGGGTTCCCAAGGGAGCTGCTGGCTGACCTGGGCCCGCAGAGCCTGGCTTTGGTCCCCAGCATTGCAGTATGGCGTGGTGTTTGTAGGCTGTGGGGTCTGGCTGTGTGGCCAAGGTGAATAGCACAGGTCAGGGTGTGTGCCACACCCCATGTACCTCAGGGCCAAGCGGGGGGCGTGGCTGGCCTTTCAGGTCCAGGCCAGTGAGCCTGGTAGCACATGTCTGTCCTCAAGAGCAGGGGCCAGATGATTTTCCTCCCTGGTTTGCAGCTGTTTTCAAAGCCCCCGCGTATCGCTCTTTTCCACTCCAAGATGCCCTCCTAAACCAATGTGGCAAGACTACTGGACTTCTATCAATGGTCCTCCAATCAGTCCTTATTATCCCAGCTTGCTGAGGGGCAGGGAGAGAGCCTCTTCCTCTGGGCAGAGCTATCTAGATAGGTAAGTGGGGGCGGGGAAGGGTGCATAGCTGTTTTAGCTGAGGGACGTGGTGCCGACGTCCCCAAACCTAGCTAGGCTAAGTCAAGATCAACATTCCAGGGTTGGTAATGTTGGATGATGAAACATTCATTTTTACCTTGTGGATGCTAGTGCTGTAGAGTTCACTGTTGTACACAGTCTGTTTTCTATTTGTTAAGAAAAACTACAGCATCATTGCATAATTCTTGATGGTAATAAATTTGAATAATCAGATTTCTTACAAACCAGGCCTCTGTCTCAGCTGTTTCTGGAACCAGAGAGTCTGGGCCAAATCAGTAGCTAGGATGGGTTCCGGAGATTCCCTGCTCCTGAGGAGACGGGGAGGGTATCCTAAGTATTTGTGCCAGAGTAGGCTCCTGGCATGGCTACCCACTTTCAGAAAGGAGTGGTTATAAACCCTGAAGACCAGGCCACCAAGAGCCAGCCAGGCCGGAGCCACCAGTGCATGTGAGGAGCACCCTAGGCCAGGGAGCATACCTTTTGCCTCTCTTTCCCTTTAAGACTCCGTGGGTTGCACTGTGGGGGCACTGGGACTGCTCCTCTCCCATTACCTTGGAGGAGAGGGATGGCCCTGTGGCAGTAGAGACTGACTGTATGGAAATTGGTTAGTGAGGTCTGTAATTATTGCAATGTGGATAATGGACACAAGAAACACAGTGTGTCCACCTGGCCCGTGGATGCAGCTGCATCGCCCACTGAGCTGTGCAGCTGTTCTGCCCACTGAGCTGTGCAACTGCTCCACTGGTGAGCAGACAAGTCCTACCAGGTTGTCAAATTGTGGAACTTCTAGGGATACAGATGAAGGAGACCCAGAACAAGGTGCGAAGAGAAATGGCATAAGTCAGCAACGACTACACCAAGGCAGCACCTGACCCAGGGAAGGCTTCCTGGAGGAGGTGGCATTCAGGGTGTTTCGTAGAATGAGTAGCAGTTTTTTTGTTTGTTTTTGAAATGGAGTCTCACTCTGTTGTGAGCCTGAAGTGCAGTGGCACAATCTCAGCTCACTGCAGCCTCTGCCTGCCAGGTTCAAGCAATTCTCCTGCCTCACCCTCCTGAGTAGCTGGAGTTACAGGGGCCTGCCACCATGCCCAGGTAATTTTTGTATTTTTAGTAGAGATGGGAGTTCACCATGTTGGCCAGGCTGGTCTTGAACCCCTGACCTCAGGTGATCCACCCACCTCGGTCTCCCAAAGTGCTGGGTTACAGGCATGAGCCACTGTGCCAAGCCAAGTAGCAGTTAGTTTTTAAAGGAAGGGAAAGGTTTTCCAATGGAACATGTACAAAGGCTTGGAAGCTTGTAACAGACCAACTTTGCGAGAAACTCCAGGAAGAGCATTAAGACTGGAGTAGAGAGACGTGGCTGGGAAGGTGGGCCGGATGGAGCCAGATCGTGCAGCTGAGGGGATTGAAGTGATTGTCAGAGGGATGCAGGTATCCCTGGCAGGTGCAGTGCTTCTGTTCTTAACACCCTGGGCCACCTCCATTGAGTCCCTCACCGCGTTCTATTATTGGCAGCCATCTCCTTGGGGGCTGTGAGTGACTGAAGCCTGGCACCAAGTCTCTTCGGGGTATCCCCAGCACCTAGTTCAGTGCCTGGCATATTTCTATTCAGAAAAAAGGCACCATCATTACATGATTATTGATGGTAGAAAATTTGATTAACTTTGCTAAATAACAAGCCATTGAACATTTTCAAGTAAGGGATAAATACCAGGTGTTCACTTGAGGAAGACCAGCAGTCAGGACTGCCCCAGGCAGGCTCTGCGCTGAGGGCACGATGGGCCTGCTCGCCAGTCCTCTGGAGCAGCCGGCAGAATGATCCTCCTCTCTCCACTCAGATGAGGAAACAGGCTTATGTGGAATCACTCGTCAGATGCCACAGGGCAGGTAAGCGCCAGAGCTGGGACCCGCGTTTGCTGATGTCTGCTCCAGAGTCCCTGCCCTTTCCATTGCCAGTGTCAGCCTTCCCTCTCCTCCTCTTCCCTCCCTCCTCGCTACCCCCTGCAAACCTGCTCCTCCTCCAGGGACCCCATTGCAGTGCTTGGCACCCCACGCACCCAGTATTCCAGGCAGGCATCGCTTGTGTGCTCACCCCCACGTCCACTCATCATCACACTCTGCCTGCTTGACCTCCACGCCTGTTGTCTGCATCTCCACAGCCCAATCCCAGGCTGCTTTCCCTCTCGCCTGGACTGCCTCTGTGCTTCCTATGAGGCAGTCTGCCCCAGCACTGCCTGGGCCAACCCGTTCTCAGCACAGCAGCCAGAGTGATTCTGCCTTGCAGGGCAGACATGACCAAGTCACTGTCCTGAGGAGACCCTGGCAGGCCCTCACAGTCCCCATGGTTTTCCATGCTCTGCAGAACCTGGCCTATGTGACCTTATCTTCCTTCACCCCTCTCGCCCCCTGCCCTCCAGCCGTCACAAAGTCAATTCTTTAAAAGTGTCGTGCCTGCCTCACCTTTTTTGGTTTTGTTTTGTTTTGTTTTAAGATAAGAGTCTCACTCTGTCACCCAGTCTGGAGTGCAGTAGTGCGATCTCAGCTCATTGCAACCTCTGCCTCCTAGGTTCAAGTGATTCTCCTGCCTCAGTCTCCCAAGTAGCTGGGATTACAGAGTAGCTGGGATTACAGGCCTGGGCTACCATGCCTGGCTCATTTTTGTATCTTTAGTAGAGATGGGGTTTCACCATGTTGGTCAGGCAGGTCTTGAAATCCTGACCTCAGGTGATCCGCCCGCCTCAGCCTCCCAAAGTGCTGGGATTACAGGCGTGAGCCACTGTGCCTGGCCCTGCCTCACCATTCTCTCTCAGCTCCAGACCTTCCCACAAGCTGTTCTTCTGGAACGTTCTCCCCCACTTCCGCCTGGCTAACCCCTCATTGTTTAGCCCTCCCCTGAAAATATTTCTTCAGAAGCCATCCTTAACTGTCCTAAATGAGGCTAGGTGACTGCTATGCAAGTTATTTGAAATATAGTATTTCATGTAATTCTCAACAATGTATGAAACCCATTTTATCGATGAGAAAATTTGGCCTCATCCACTCCTTCAGCAAATATTTAATGAGCATTTGCTGTGTGGTAGTCATTATCCCAAGTGCTTGGAATACATCAGTGAATGGAACACACTTTGCCTTTGTGGCATTCATCCTCTAGTATCAGGAAGCAGATGATACATACAAGAAATAAACCAATGTGTTTATAGTTTGTTAAAACGTGGTAAGCCTAATTAGTGGGGAGTACAATAAGAAGGATCGAGGGCCGGGCACGGTGGCTCACGCCTGTAATCCCAGTACTGTGGGAGGCCAAGGTGGGTGGATCACCTCTGAGGCCAGGTGTTCGAGACCAGCCTGGACAACAGGGTGAAACCTTGTCTCTACTAAAAAGTACAAAAACTAGCTGAACGTGGTGGCGCACGCCTGTAATCCCAACTACTCAGGAGGCAGAGGCTGCAGTGAGCTGAAATCACACCACTGCACTCCAGAGCAAGACTGTCAAAAAAAAAAAGGGATTGGGCATGTGAGGGAAGGTTTGATTGATTGATTTAGGGTGGTCAGAGGACACATCATTGAAAAGATGGGACTTGAGGAAAGATTTGAATCTGGTGAGGAGTTTTGCATACGTATCTTCAAGATGAGCATCCAGGCGGAGGGAGCAGCTACAGCAAAGGCCCTGGGTGGGAATGTGCCTGGTGGATGGGGGTGCAAGAGGGTAGCAGGGGATGAGGTTAGAGAGGAAGTGGGGTCAGCTCCTTGGCCACTGAGAAGACTGCAGAAATCCAGTGGTGGAGAGAAGTGACCAGATTGTGGTTATATCTTAAGGCAGACCTGATAGAATTTGCTGATGGACTCGATGAGAGAGAGGAGTCAAGGTTGACCCCACAGTTCTGGCCTGAGCAGCTGGGAGGATACAGTTACGATTTGTTGAGCTGGGGAAGGTTGGACCGAAGAGTTAAGCACTCTACTCAGGGGTCCCAACTGGAATTTGGTGGAGTTGGTATCACTCCCAGCTCTGCTTAACTCCAGGGCTCTTCTCACACTGCTACCTGCCTAAAGCTAGAAATCATCAGATGCATTAAGAAAAAAATATTTGGCCGGGCGCGGTGGCTCAAGCCTGTAATCCCAGCACTTTGGGAGGCCGAGACGGGCGGATCACGAGGTCAGGAGATCGAGACCATCCTGGCTAACACAGTGAAACCCCGTCTTTACTAAAAAAAATACAAAAAATTAGCCGGGCGAGATGGCGGACGCCTGTAGTCCCAGCTACTCGGGAGGCTGAGGCGAGAGAATGGCGTAAACCTGGGAGGCGGAGCTTGCAGTGAGCTGAGATCCGGCCACTGCACTCCAGCCTGGGCGACAGAGTGAGACTCCGTCTCAAAAAAA
>NW_016807423.1:3416647-3422772 GCF_001698545.2 Rhinopithecus bieti | reverse complement strand
AAAAAAAAAAAAAAAAAAAAAAAAATATTTATTAAAGCAACAACAGAAACCTTTTGACTAGGATCCAGGTGTGCAAAGTTGAAGTCCCCATTCTCTTCCTTCCCCCCAACTCGCTGGAGTAGAGTCATTGTTAACAGTTTAGTCTGCATCATCCTGGGCATTTTCTATGAATATACAAACATGTATAGGAAACTTTCTATTTTATGTAACTAGAATGATATATTCATATCTTGCTGCAAGTTGCCCATTTCATTTAAATACATTCATTTAAGGCCTGGTGTGGTGGCTCATGTCTGTAATCCCAGCACTTTGGGAGGCAGAGGCAGGTGGATCACGAGGTCAGAAGATCGAGACCATCCTGGCTAACATGGTGAAACCCCGTCTCTACTAAAAATATAAAAAATTAGCTGGGGCATGGTGGTGGGTGCCTGTAGTCCCAGCTACTCAGGAGGCTGAGGCAGGAGAATGGCGTGAACCTGGGAGACGGAGTTTACAGTGAGCCGAGATCACGCCACTGCACTCCAGTCTGGGCGACAGAGCGAGACTCCATCTCAAAAAAAAAAACGAAAACAAAAAAGCATTCATTTAAACATACTTTCTGTGTCAGGAGCTCATTTTTTAAACTACTATATACTATTCTGTTATGGATGTCCCATAATTTTAAAAATGGTTATTTATATAGCTTTTTTATTAAGTGGATGCATATGATAAAACAAATAAAAATTATTCAGAGGCTGGGCATGGTGGCTCATGCCTGCAATCCCAGCACTTTGGGAGGCTGAAGTGGGCAGATAACCTGAGGTCGGGAGTTGGAGACCAGCCTGACCAACATGGAGAAACCTTGTCTCTATTAAAAATACAAAATTAGCCGGGCGTGGTGGCACGAGCCCTGTAATCCCAGCTACTTGGGAGGCTGAGGCAGGAGAATTGCTTGAACCCAGAAGGCGGAGGTTGCAGTGAGCCAAGATCATGCCATTGCACTCCAGCCTGGGCAATAAGAGTGAAACTCCGTCTCAAAAAAAAAAAAAGATGCGGTCTTGAAGGGTCCAAAATAAAAGGTCAGGGCTGGGCACGGTGGCTCATGCCTATAATCCCAGCACTTTGGGAGGCCAAGATGGGTGGATCATGAGGTCAGGAGTTCGAGACCAGCCTGGCCAAGATGGTGAAACCCCGTCTTTACTAAAAAATACAAAAATTAGCCAGGCACAATGGTGGGCACCTGTAATCCCAGCTACTCGGGAGGCTGAGGCTGGAGAATCGCTTGAACCTGGGCAGGTGGAGTCTGCAGTGAGCCGAGATCACACCACTGCACTCTAGCCTGGGCAACAGAGCAAGACTCCATCTCAAATAAATAAATAAATAAATAAAATAAAATAAAAGATCAGCTTTTCTTCCTTCTCTCCCCAACTCTAGTTTCATTCCCTGCAATTCCTGATTTTAATTCTTCCAGTGGCAGCCATCACATGCCTTTAGTAGCTGGTGCCTATTGTCTCCTTGGCTATAAAATGTATGGAATTTAGTCAACTCACGATCTCTACCTCTACCTCCTGATTTTGTTAGATATATTATTACTTTTAATTCTTCTAGAGTTCGTTTCATGACTTTAAACACTATATTTATTTATTTATTTTATTTATTTTTGAGACGGAGTTTCGCTCTTGTCGCCCAGGCGGGAGTGCAATGTCACGATCTTGGCTCACTGCAACCTCCGCCTCCCGGGTTCAAGCGATTCTCCTGCCCCAGTCTCCCCAGTAGCTGGGATTACAGGCATGCACCATTATGGCCAGCTAATTTTGTATTTTTAATAGAGAGGGTTTCTCCATGTAGGTCAGGCTGGTCTCCAACTCCCAGCCTCAGGTGATCTGCCCACCTCAGCCTCCCAAATGCTGGTATTATAGGCGTGAGCCACCGTGCCTGGCTAAACACTATATTTAAACACCTGTTTCTTGATTTATCACCTGTTGGCAGTATCTATTGATTACCCTCTGTGAAGAATGAGAAAATTAGCTCACTTTCCTTGATTCTCCCTTTTCCCTCCTCCAACTACCATTTTTTGTTATTTCACATTGTCAAGGTTTCTAATACTTTCTGTTTTGTTAATATAATTAAGTCTTTCATTCTAAAAATTGAAAACCAATAAATAGCATTTTAATTGTATGTTTATGAAAAATCGTTCAAACATCAATTTCAAACAAACTTCAAACAATTTCAGACTTTTACTTTTTTCTCTATGTTCTTCACTTCTGGATCATATTCAGCTGCCACCGCCGCTTGTACCACATGAGTCTTTCTTGGATTCTTTTTCACGCTGGTAGAGTACTCCCCCTCACATAATTTTTTCACAGAGCTTTATGAACTTTCTGTTTCTTGCATGTCTGAAAATATCTTTTACATTCACACTCCATTTTAACTTTGGTCTGGGCTTCCTTATACAAGATAATTTTCCTCAGAAACTTGTGAAGACATTGTTCTTAGTTTTGTATTAAGCAGTTGTTGGAGGAGGAAGACTATCCAGCAACAAATTACCCTGTTTTTCCCATGACCCACGTTGATTTTTTTCTTTTTTTTGACGGAGTCTCACTCTGTTGCCCAGGCTGGAGTGCAGTGGTGCAATCTTGGCTCACCGCAATCTCCGCCTCCCGGGATCAAGCAGTTCTTCTGCCACAGCCTCTTAGTAGCTGGGACTACAGGACGCGCCACCATGCCCGGCTCTTTTTTGTATTTTTAGCAGAGACAGAATTTCGCTATATTGGCCAAGCTGGTCTTGAACTCCTGACCTCATGATCCACTGACCTCAGCCTCCCAAAGTGCAGGGATTACAGGCATGAGCCACCACACCCAGCCTGTTTTTTTTTTTTTTTGAGATGGAGTCTCACTCTGTCGCCCAGGCTGGAGTGCAGTGATGCAATGTCAGCTCACTGCAACCTCCACCTCCCAGGTTCAAGTGATTCTCCCACCTCAGCCTCCGGAGTAGCTGGGATTACAGACACCCACCACCACACCCGGCTACTTTTTGTATTATAAATTATTATATGTACAGAGTCTACTTCTGGGCCATGAGTCTGTTTCATTCATCTGTCTGTTCAGTCTAAGATGAACTACTTATTTAACTTTGGTGGCTTTATTACCTGACACAAGTAATTTTTATTTTTTCAAAACTAATAAGTGCCATTCCCCTATTTTTCTTCCAAATGGACATTAGATTACTTTTTTAAAATTCCCCTCCCTCAATTTTTATTGCGGATTTTTATTTTACTCAAGAAAGTTGACAGTAACATTTCTGAAGCATGTATGTGTTAACGTAAAACAGAAAAGCAGGTTGGAGTCTAAATGAAGCTTAAAATTTCTGATGAAAAGAAAGCTGTATTCCTCCAGCCCTGCTCAAAGAGAGGAAGCGCTCTGACTTATGCAACCATCCCAGGTTCTAGAGTGAGAGCTGTGATGTAATTCAAGGATACTTGGGACCTGTCCATGGTCCCCCAGTAATGGCAGGCTGTCACTTTTGACACTTGATGCCCTTGTCCCTGCTGGTCTGTCTAACCTTCCACACGTGGTCCATCTCTCTTTTTCACTCCAGCCTTATGTAAATACTTGTGGTTTCCTAAGCACACGGTGTTAAACATTTATAACAATCAAAGGGTTAAATTACCCTAATAGATAAGCTTTCTTTCAAATCAGTAGGAGCAAAAGTAAACACCCTAATAGAAAATGGACACAAATAGGCCATTTCAAAAGGAGATAGGCAAATTCCAGTAAAAATACAAAAGCTATTATCCTCACTACTAATAAAAGAAGTACACATCAAAACAAGAATGAGGTACTGTCGACCCTCTGTATACATGGGTTCTGCATCCATGGATTCAACCAACCTCATATCAAAATTATTCAGAAGAGGCTGGGCGCAATGGCTCACACCTGTAATCCCAGCACATTCGGAGGCCAAGGTGGGTGGATCACTTGAGGTCAGGAGTTCAAGACCAGCCTGGCTAACAACATAAAAATTCATTGGTTGTGGTGGCACACACCTGTAATCCCAGCTACCCGAGGGCTGAGGCATGAGAGTCGCTTGAACCCCGGAGGTGGAGGTTGCAGTGAGCCAAGATCGCGCCACTGCACTCCAGCATGGGCGACAGAGCAAGACTCCATCAAAAAAATACATATATGTGTGTGTGTGTGTATAGGTATGTATGCATGTATGTGTATATATATGTGTATGTGTATATGTGTGTATTAGGGAAAAAACTCATCTGCACTGAACATGCACAGACCTTTTTTCTTGTTAGTATTCCCTAAACAATATAGTGTAATAACTATTTTACATAGCACTTACAATGTATTAGATATTATAAGTAATATAGAGATGATTTAAAGTATAAGGATAAGCAGAGGTTATATGCAAGTACTACACCATTTTATGTTGGTATCTGTGGGAGGTCCTGGAAGCAATCCCCCATGGATACTGAGGAACAACTGTTCAACTGTTTGACTGTCAAATTGGCAAGAGTTATGTGTCAATATTGATGCAGGGAATTAGGCACTTATAAATTACTAGTGGGAATATAAACTGGTTCTACGTTTCTGGAGGAGAATTTGCAATATCTACCAAAACCCTTAAATTATGCTTTAATTTGACCCAGCAATACATGTTTAGGAATTTATATAAAGAAAACAATTGGCCAGGCGCGGTGGCTCAAGCCTGTAATCCCAGCACTTTGGGAGGCCGAGACGGGTGGATCACAAGGTCAGGAGATCGAGACCATCCTGGCTAACACTGTGAAACCCCGTCTCTACTAAAAAATACAAAAAACTAGCCGGGCGAGGTGGCGGCCGCCTGTAGTCCCAGCTACTCGGGAGGCTGAGGCGGGAGAATGGCGTAAACCTGGGAGGCGGAGCTTGCAGTGAGCTGAGATCCGGCCACTGCACTCCAGCCTGGGCCACAGAGCGAGACTCCGTCTCAAAAAAAAAAAAAAAAAAGAAGAAAACAATTGGACACATAATTTGAAAATCTGTGGGGAAAAATTCACTACATCATCATTCATAATACTGAAAAATTGAACATATTATACACACACACATATAGGCTACCACCTTGCTGAAGTGAATCCAAAGACCATTAGTGTCGGCATCACCTGGGAGCTTTCGAGAAATGTAGAATCTAGGCCAGGCACAGTGGCTCACGCCTAATCCCAGCACTTTGGAAGGCTGAGGCGGGTGGATCACTTGAGGTCAGGAGTTCGAGCCCAGTCTGGTCAATATGGTGAAACCCCGTCTACTAAAAATACAAAAAATTAGCCAGTCGTGGTGGCGGGCACCTGTAATCCCAGCTATTCGGGAGGCTGAGGCAAGAGAATCGCTTGAACCAAGGAGGCGGAGGTTGCAGTGAGCCAAGATTGTGCCCCTGCACTCCAGCCGGGGTGACAGAGCAAGACTCCATCTCAAAAAAAAAAAAAAAAAAAAAAAATGTAGAATCTAACTCAGACACGGTGGCCAAGTGGTAATGTGCCGGTCTTGTAGAAATGTAGAATCTTAGGCCCCACCCCAGACCTGCTGCATCAGAATTTGTATGTTGACAGTTCCGTATGGCATTTGCATGAGCATTAAAATTGGAGACACACTGGCAGGCATAGACACCAAAATGCCAGCGCATGTCTGGGCGGTTATGTTCCCTGTTTTAAATGCGTTTTCTAATTTTCCTACCTCTGATGCGCACTTTTTTCATAAGCACGTGTCACGTAGAAAAACACAGCATGCTGTGGTTGCACGTTATCCCCTCTTCCTGGAGCCCTTCCTAGCACATCTCATCCAAGATCCGTCTTCCAGGAGTCCCTCCTTAGCCCCTCGTCTTCCTTGCTCAACTAGTCTCACATCCAGCTGTGTTGCTGGTCCAGGAACCATAGCACTGTGCTGAAATTATTATCTGTGCTTCCTCAGCTGTTCAAATAGTAAAATAGGGGGAAAATACCAAGAAAATTATCCAGGCTGTCGTGCAGAAAGGAAAGGAAAATTGGCATTATAATTATGGTTTGAGGCCGGGCGCGGTGACTCAAGCCTGTAATCCCAGCACTTTGGGAGGCCGAGACGGGCGGATCACGAGGTCAGGAGATCGAGACCATCCTGGCTAACAC
>NW_016807423.1:3407767-3416108 GCF_001698545.2 Rhinopithecus bieti | reverse complement strand
AAAAAAAAAAAAAATTATCCAGGCTGTCGTGCAGAAAGGAAATGAAAATTGGCATTATAATTATGGTTTGAGGCCAGGCGCGGTGGCTCAAGCCTGTAATCCCAGCACTTTGGGAGGCCAAGACGGGCGGATCATGAGGTCAGGAGATCGAGACCATCCTGGCTAACACGGTGAAACCCCGTCTCTACTAAAAAAATACAAAAAACTAGCCGGGCGAGGTGGCAGGTGCCTGTAGTCCCAGCTACTCGGGAGGCTGAGGCAAGAGTAATGGCGTAAACCCGGGAGGTGGAGCTTGCAGTGAGCTGAGATCTGGCCACTGCACTCCAGCCTGGGCGACAGAGCACGACTCCGTCTCGAAAAAAAATAAATAATAATAATAATAATAATAATAATAATAATAATAATTATGGTTTGATTCATCTGTCTCCTCCACTGGACTGTGAACTTCTTGAGGACAATAGCTGTGTCTCACTTGCCTCCCAGCTTAGAGCCTGCCCAGAGTCGGGACTCCATCAGTGTTTGCTGAGTGGATGCTGGCCCTGTGGTGGGAAGTCACTCTGATTGTCAGAAGGAATGCCTGGCAGCTGCCACCATCCAGTCCTCAAGAATCTTCGCTCCCAACACCTCAGACCCTTTTGCTCCCTCCCTGAGACACACCCTAGTCCACTCCCAGAAGGAATGCACATCTCACAAGGGATCTCTGCATCCACCACACCAAAGTTCACTCTTACCAGGATGAGCTGCTTTTCTCCCAGTTCCCCACACCAACAGTAGAAATACTTTACGTGGAGATTCACCAAGGAACATTACGTTCAAAATCAGTAGGGAGGTGGCTGGGTGCCGTGTCTCATGCCTGTAATCCCAGCACTTTGGGAGGCCGAGGCAGGTGGATCACCTGAGGTCAGGAGTTCGAGACCAGCCTGACCTGGAGAAATCCTGTCTCTACTAAGAAGACAAAAAACTAACCAGGCATGGTGGTGTGTGTCTAATCCCAGCTACGCAGGAGGCTGAGGCAGGAGAATTGTTTGAACCTGGGAGGAGGAGGTTGCAGTGACCTGAGAATGCGCCACTGCACTCCAGCCTAGACGACAGAGGGAGACTCCATCTCAAATATTAAAAAGTAGTAATAAGGAGAGCTGGATGTGATGACACACACCTGTAATCCCAACTACTTAAGAAGCTGAGGCAGGGCCAGGAGCAGTGGCACACACCTGTAATCCTAGCACTTTGGGAAGCCACATTTGAGGCCAGCCTGGCCAACATGGTGAAATTAAAATTACAGAAATTAGCCAGGCATAGTGGCAGGCGCCTGTAATCTCTGCTACTTGGGAGGCTGAAGCAGGATAATTGCTTGAACGCGGGAGGTAGAGGTTGCAGCGAGCTGAGATAGCGCCGTTACACTCAGCCTGGGCAACAGCAAAAACTCTGTCGCAAAAAAAAAAAAAAAAAAAAATTGCTGAGGCAGAAGGATTCCTTGAGGCCTTGAGTTTGAGCCTTTAGTGTCCCATGATCTTGCCTGTGAATAGCCATCCCACTCCATCCTGGGCAACATATCAAGACCTCATCCCTAAAATAAATAAATAAGGGTTACCCAGTCTTGAGCTGGAGGGAGGTTTTTAGCCCCAGAACTGGGATACTCCTCAGTCTCCCCGAAAGACCTTGTGTCCCAGGTGCTTTTTCAGGGTTTGCCCTTTCCAGCCTCCCCGCTCTGTCAGATTTTCAGAGCATTCTCTGTACTTACCCCCACCTGAGCTCCTATGTGGTCCTAAAGATTTAAATCCAATAAACATGGTGTATACCTATTATGTTCTGTAATAATACCTGCTAGAATTATTAAGCACCTAAATATGACAAGCATTTTACCTGCATTGTTAAAATTCAGTTCCTCAGCCGGGCGCGGTGGCTCAAGCCTGTAATCCCAGCACTTTGGGAGACCGAGACGGGCGGATCACGAAGTCAGGAGATCGAGACCATCCTGGCTAACACGGTGAAACCCCGTCTCTACTAAAAAATACAAAAAAAAAAAAAAAAAAAAACTAGCAGGGCGAGGTGGCGGGCGCCTGTAGTCCCAGCTACTTGGGAGGCTGAGGCAGGAGAATGGTGTGAACCCAGGAGGCAGAGCTTGCAGTAAGCAGAGATCCAGCCACTGCACTCCAGCCTGGGTGACAGAGCAAGACTCCGTCTCAAAAAAAAAAATTCAGTTCCTCCAAAAACCCTGTATAGTAGCTTGTATTACGATCTCCTTTTGCAATGGAAGACAGGTTCTCAGAGGTCAATCAATTCATTGTAAGTCACACAGCTAGAAAGAGAGCAGAACCCAGATTTAAGCCGGTTCTGTGAGTCCAGAGCCTGAATGCTTAACTACCATACAAACTACAACCCACCTAGCGTCATTTGTCCATTCTTTCCACAAATCATAGTCCAGTGATATTTATTGAGCACTTACTATGAACTAAGCATTGTCCAAGGTACTGAGATTCAATGGTGAAATAATAAAATCCCTACCCTTTTTTTTTTTTTGAGACAGGGTCTCACTCTGTCACCCAGGCTGGCGTGCCGTGGTGCGATCTGGACTCACTGCAACCTCTTGCTTCCCAGGTTCAAGTGATTCTCATGTCAGCCACCTGAGTAGCTGGGATTACAGGCATGTGCCACCATGCCTGGCTAATTTTGTATTTTTAGTAGAGGTGGGGTTTCGCCATGTTGGCCAGGCTGGTTTTGAACTCCAGACCTCAAGTGATCTGCCTGCCTCGGCCTCCCAAAGTGCTGGGATTACAGGCATGAGCCACCGTGCCCAGCCCAAAGTACCCTTAGAAACCTTAATCCGGCAGGAAGACAGACATCATTCAAAGAAATCTTCCACACACACACACACAATCAAAAGCTCAGATGCTTTGCAGGAAGCGTGCAGAATGCATAGAGAGCCTCTTTCTCACAGAAGCCTCTGACTCCCCACACTAGTCCAGGTCCCACAGCATGGGACAGCAGGACCCAGACAAGTGTGAGGAATCGGAGGCTTCTGCAAGGAAGAGGCTCAACAGGGTGTGAAGATCCTGAGGCACGAGGGAACATAGCTCTTTCAAGGGGTGTTTTAGAAAAACAGAACGAGCCGGGCGCGGTGGCTCAAGCCTGTAATCCCAGCACTTTGGGAGGCCGAGACAGGCGGATCACGAGGTCAGGAGATCGAGACCATCCTGGCTAACACGGTGAAACCCCGTCTCTAATAAAAAATACAAAAAACTAGCCTAGCGAGGTGGCGGGCGCCTGTAGTCCCAGCTACTCGCGAGGCTGAGACAGGAGAATGGCGGGAACCCGGGAGGCAGAGCTTGCAGTGAGCTGAGATCCGGCCACTGCACTCCAGCCTGGGCAACAGAGCAAGACTCTGTCTCAAAAAAAAAAAAAAAGAAAAGAAAAAAACAGAACGAAGGCCAGCATGGCTGCAGCCCAGAGAGAGCAAGGGGAGAGCGGTGCAGGAGGGGGTGCAGAAAGGGCAGGGGCTCTCACAGACATGAGCAAGGCACTTTGGATTCAGGATGGGGTGCAGAAAGCTTTTAAGGGGTCTTCAATAAGGTAGTGAGTTCATTGGATTTGCTTTTCTTCGTCTTTGAGACAGGGTCTCACTCTGTCGCCCAGGCCTGAGTGCAGTGGTGCAATCACGCCTCACTGCAGTCTTGACCCCCCGAGTTCAAGCCATCCTCACACCTCAATCTCCCAAGTAGCTGGGACTACAGGTGCACACCACCATACCTGGCTAATTTTTAAATTTTTTTTGTAGAGACAGGGTCTCACTATGTTGCCCAGGCTGGGGACTTACTTTTTTGACAGATCACTGTGGCACCTATTTGGAGAACAGATTGGAAGGGGCAGGAGCAGAAGCAGGGAGTCTAGTCAGGATGCTGTTGTGGTGTTCCAGGTGGAGAGTGATGGCTGCTTGAAGTATAGTGATAGTGATGGGGAGGCAATAGAAGGATTCAGGATATAGTTTTGAAAGTGAGTAAGACTAATAGGATTGGATGTGGGCTGCTAAAAGGATCGAGAATGACTGAGCACCTGAGTGAATACTGGTGCCTTTACTGAGGTGGGGAACACTGACAGCAGAGTAGACTTAAGGGGAGAACCAAGAGTTAACTTTTTTTTTTTTTTTGAGACAGAGTCGCCCTCTGTTGCCCAGGCTGGAGTGCAGTGGCGCAATCTTGGCTCACTGCAACCTCCACCTCCCAGGCTCAGGCAATTCTCCTGCCTCAGCCTCCCAACTAGCTGGGACTACAGGCGCAAGCCACCATGTCTGGCTAATTTTTTGTATTTTAGTAGAGATGGGGTTTCACTGTGTTGCCGAGGCTGGTCGCGAACTCCTGAGCTCAGGCAGTCTGCCTACCTTGGCCTCCCAAAGTGCTGGGATTACAGGCCTGAGCCACCACACCCGGCCAAGCGTTTACTGTTGTTGAGTTGAAGTACCTGTAATTGTCCCAAGTAGAGGGATGGAGTTGTTATCTCTGTATTTCCAGAGTCAGCACAAAATAGGTGCTTAGTAAAAAGTCTTGAAATAAAAGAATGCACGAGTAGGTAAAATTTAAGCCAAGTCTTAAAGAATGCATGGCATTTGTCCTTGAGAAGAAGTTATTTTAGTGCCTGAGATTAAAAAAGCAAACAAACAAATAGAACACAGGGTGGAAGCAAAGGATAAAGGAATGAGTGCGAGGTAGACATGGGCCATGGGGCACCTTGTTCCTGCTCCCCAAGGCTTTCTGCTTTTATTTTTTTGAGTTGAGTCTTACTCTGTCGCCCAGGCTGGAGTGCAGTGGTGCGATCTTGGCTCACTGCAACCTCCACCTCCCGGATTCAAGCGATTCTCCTGCCTCAGCCTCCCGAGTAGCTGGTATCATAAGCATGTGCCACCACGCCTGGCTCATTTTTTTTGTATTTTTAGTAGAGATGAGGTTTCGTCATGTTCGAGGCTGGTCTCAAACTCCTAACCTCAGATGATCCGCCCCCGCCGCGGCCGCCCAAAATGCTGGGATTACAGGTGTGAGCCACTGCGCCCGGCCATCCCCAAAGCTCTTTGTGTCTTTACCTGTAACAGCAAACCATCCTCTGCAGAGTAGAGAGAACACATCAGCTAGGAAAGAAAACAATGTCTGTGTTAAACATTGGAACTCAGTGTATTTGTGGGTATGTGTGTGTCTGCCTCTAAGCTTTTTTTTTTTTTTTTTTGATGCAGTCTTGCTCTTTTGCCCAGGCTGGAGTGCAGTGGCACGATCTCAACTCACTGCAACCTCCGCCTCCTGGGTTCAAGCGATTCTCCTGCTTCAGCCTCCCAAGTAGCTGGGATTATAGGCATGCAGCACCATGCCTAGTTAATTTTTGTATTTTTAGTAAAGACAGGGTTTCACTATGTTGGCCAGGCAGGTCTCGAACCACTGACTTCAGGTGATCTGCCCTCCTCAGCCTCCCAAAGTTCTGGGATTACTGGCATGAGCCATCATGCCTGGCCCGCTAAGCATTTTTATATTTATATTTCTATATTTCATAGGCTAGAGGGCCCTGGTATTGCCAACTGACCTTGTCTTCAAGGCTGAATTAAGGCTGAATTTTCTTTCTTATTTACATGGACTAAACTGGCTGCAGAAGCCCGCTGCCCAGGGAACCAGGCTGACCAGGTCAGAGTGTGTCAGTGTGTTCCTGGTGCTTACTCTCGTGGCTTCTTATCTGGGCGGCTCCTGTCAGGCTCTTTGTCCAGAGCTTCCCGAAGTACAAGAGAAGATTGTTTACTTTCTTTCAGCTACTGGTGTCCACTGGCAAGGGCTGAATGTAAATGACCCAGAGGTGAGGGCTGAAGGCATCATTAGTCTACAAACATAGTCCTTGTTCGTTTATTCATTCAGTTTCAGTTTATCATTCATTCATTCTTTCTTTCTTTCTTTCTTTCTTTTTTTTTTCTGAGGCAGGGTTTTGCTCTGTTGCCGAGGCTGGAGTGCAATGGAGTGCAATCTTGGCTCACTGCAACCTCTACCTCCCAGAGCTCAAGTGATCCTCTCACCTCAGCCTCCCAGGTGGCTGGGACCACGGGCGCACACAACCATCTGACTGATTTTTGTATTTTTTGTAGAGACAGGGTTTTGCCATGTTGCCCAAGACAGGCTGGTCTTGAACTCCTGGGCTCAAGCAATTCACCTGCCTTAGGTTCCCAAAGTGCTGGGATTACAGGTGTGACCCTCCACGCCCAGCCCATTATTTTATTGCACATACATCCTCAGGCTGACTGCTCATTTCAAATTACTTAACCTCCCTGCACTCTAGTTTCCTTAGCTTTAAAATGGGACAGTAATAATGCCACCTTCTAAAGTTCATTGCATGGATGAAATTAAGGAATATCATTCACTGACTTAACAAATATTTAATGAGCACATACAAGGAGCCAGGGCTGCTCCAAGGGCTGGGGATAGTGGTGAACAAAACAAAGGTCTCTGCCCTCGTGGAGCAGACATTCTAATGGAGAGAACTAAACAATAGAAAAATAAAGGATATACTGGTGGTCAGGGAAGGCTTCACTGAGGTGGTGACATTTCAGTGAGGCCCTGAAAGGTGAGGGAGTAAGCCATTCAGACCTGAGGGGAAATAGGGTCCTGGAAGAGTGAGCAGAGAGTGGGTGGGGCATGATTGTCTGTAGGCTGTTAAAAGGATTTGGCTTTTCGGCTGGGAGTGGTGGCTCAGGCCTGTAATCCCAGCACTTTGGGAGGCCGAAGGGTGTGGATCACCTGAGGCCAGGAGTTCAAGACCAGCCTGGCCAACATGGTGAAACCCTAAAATACAAAAAATTAGCCGGGCGTGCTGGCATGTGTCTGTAATCCCAGCTACTTGGGAGACTGAGGCAAGAGAAATTGCTTGAACCTGGGAGGTGGGGGTTGCAGTGAGCCGAGATTGCGCCATTGCACTTCAGCTTTGGCGAAGAAGTGTGATTCCGTCTAAAAAAAAAAAAGGCCGGGCGCGGTGGCTCAAGCCTGTAATCCCAGCACTTTGGGAGGCCGAGACGGGCGGATCACGAGGTCATGAGATCGAGACCATCCTGGCTAACACGGTGAAACCCCGTCTCTACTAAAATACAAAACTAGCTGGGCGAGGTGGCGGGCGCCTGTAGTCCCAGCTACTCGGGAGGCTGAGGCAGGAGAATGGCGTAAACCCGGGAGGCAGAGCTTGCAGTGAGCTGAGATCTGGCCACTGCACTCCAGTCCTGGCGACAGAGCGAGACTCCGCCTCAAAAAAAAAAAAAAAAAAAATTAGCCACGTGTAGGGGTGCACACCTGTAATCCCAGTTACTCGGGAGGCTGAGGCAGGAGAATTGCTTGAACCCAGGAGGCAGAGTCTGCAGTGAGCCGCACCACTGCACTCCAGCCTGGGTGACAGCTTGGGTGTCTCAAACAAAAAGATAAAAAGGATTTGGCTTTTCTTCAAAATGAGATGAGAAGTCACGTGATGGTTGTAAGAAGAGGAGTAACATGATGTAGCTTCTAGTATTAAAGAATCACTCTGACCGGGCATGGTGGCTCATGCCTGTAATCCCAATACTTTGGGAGGCTGAGGTGGGCGGATCAAAAGGTCAAGCGATCCAGACTATCCTGGCCAACATAGTGAAACCTTATCTCTACTAAAAATGCAAAAATTAGCTGGGCATGGTGGCATGTGCCTGTAGTCCCAGCTACTCGGGAGGCTGAGGCAGGAGATCGCTTGAGCCCAGGAGGCAGAGGTTGCATTGAGCCGAGCCCACAACACTGCACTCCAGCCTGGTGACAGAGTGAGACTCCCTTTCAAAAAAAAAAAAAATCACTCTGGACTGGACGGGGCGGCTCATGTCTGTAATCCCAGCACTTTGGGAGGTCTCGGAGGCTGGTGGATCACCTGAGGTCAGGAGTTCACGACCAACCTGGCCAACATGATGAAACTCCATCTCTGCTAAAAATACAGAAAATTAGCCAGGCATGGTGGTGGGCATCTGTAATCCCAACTACTGGGAGGCTGAGGCAGGAGAACTGCTTGAAAAAAAAAATATTAAGGCCAGGCACAGTGGCTCACACCTGTAATCCCAGCACTTTGGGAGGCCGAGGCAGGTGGATCATGAGGTCAGGAGATCGAGACCATCCTGGCTAACACGGTGAAACTCCATTTCTACTAAAAAAGTACAAAAAATTAGCCGGAAGTGGTGGTGGGTGCTTGTAATCACAGTTCCCGGGGAGTTGAGGCAGGAGAATGGCATGAACCCAGGAGGCGGAGCTTGCAGTGAGTGGAGATAGTGCCACAGCATACCAGCCTGGGCGACAGAGCAAGACTCCGTCTCAAAAAAAAAAAA
>NW_016807423.1:3399653-3406944 GCF_001698545.2 Rhinopithecus bieti | reverse complement strand
CGAAAACAAACAAAACAGAAAACCCGTTTTATTTTATTTTATTTTTTTTTTGAGACAGAGTGTCGCTCCCTTCCCAGAATGGAGTGCAGTGACGAGATCTCAGCTCACTGCAACCTCCACCTCCCAGGCTCAAACAATTCTCCTGCCTCAGCCTCCTGAGTAGCTGGGATTACAGGCATGTGCCACCACACCTGGCTGATTTTTGTATTTCTAGTAGATGTTGGCCAGGCTGTTCTTGAAATCCTGACCTCAAGCAATCCACCCGCCTCGGCCTCCCAAAGTGCTGGGATTACAGGCATGAGCCACCCTGCCCAGCCAGAAAATAATATTTTAAAAAATTAAAAAGAATCAGTCTGCTGTGTTGAGGAGACTGTAGGAGGCAAGGGCAGAAATAGAGAGATATTAGGAGGCTGTGGCAATTATCCTCTTCAGGCTAGGGATGGCTTGGAGCAGGGCAGTGGAGTGGAGGTGAAGGGAAATGTTGAATTCTGGACATATTTTAGGGGCAGAGCAGAGAACTATGTAAATGTTAATGTCAATGCACCAAAACCACAATTCATAAAAGAAACTGATAAATTGAACTTCAACAAAATGAAAACTCTTGTGCTTCAAAAGGCACTAAAGAAAATGAAAAGGCAAGCCACAGAAGGAGAGAAAATATTTTTAAAGCCAACATCTGATAAAGGATCTGTATCCGAATATATAAAGAACTTTTACAACTCAATAATAAGAAGATAAACAACTCAATTAATACATCAACAAAAGGTTTGAATAGACATTTCACCAGAGGATATATGAATGGTGAATAAGCACATAAAAAGATGCCCAACATCATTAGTCATTAGGGAAATGCAAATTAAAACCACAGTGAAATACTACTTTGCACTGGAATGGTTATAATCAGAAAGATAGACAATACCAAATGCTGGCAAGGATATGAAGAAATGGGACTCCTCAGGTATTGTTGATGGGAATGTAAAATGGTACAGCCACTTCAGAAAATAGTTCGGCAGTTTCTGGGCTGGGCACAGTGGCTCACGCCTATAATCCCAGCACTCTGCGGGGCTGAGGCAGGCAGACCACGAGGTCAGGATATTGAGACCACCCTGGCTAACACGGTGAAACCCCATCTCTACTAAAAATGCAAAAAATTATACGGGCGTGGTGGCGGGCGCCTTTAGTGCCAGCTACTCAGGAAGCTGAGGCAGGAGAATGGTGTGAACCTGGGAGGCGGAGCTTGCAGTGAGCCGAGATCGCACCACTGCACTCCAGCCTGGGCGACAGAGCCAGACTCCGTCTCAAAAAAAAAAAAAAGTTTGGCAGTTTCTTAAAAAGATTAACATAAATTTACTATACAACCCAGCAATTATTCCACTCCTTGTTATCTACCCAAGAGAAATATAAATAGACATTTACGCAAAGGCTAGCATGTAAATGTTCATAGCAGCACTATCGCTAATAGCCAAAAAGTGGGAGCAACGGAAACATCAATGAACACTACAATGGAATACTACTCAGTAATAGAAAGGAGGGAAATACTGATGCATGCTACCTCATGGGTGACTTTCAAAACAATTATGCTCAGTGAAAGAAGCCAGACACAAAAGACCGCATAGTCCATGGTTCTATTTACATGAAATGTCCAGAAAAGGCAAAGCTATATAGACAGAAAATAGATTAATGGTTGCCTGGGGCTAGGGGTGGGAACGGAGACTGATTATAACTGGGCACAGGTAATCTTATTGAGGTGGTAGATTTTATCGAGGTGATGGAGGTGTTCCAAAACTGGATTCAGTAATAGTTGCATGCTTTTGTAAATTTATTTAAAAATCATTAAATTATACTATTAAAAAGAACATTGTTAATGATAGCATATATCTAAATGTAAACAATTTTTGTGCATATAAAGCATTTAGCACAGTGTTTGAAATGTAACAGCTCAATAAATGTACTAAACTTTTTTTTTTTTTTTGGAGACTGAATTTCGCTCTTGTCACCCAGGCTGGAGTGCTATGGCACAAACTCGGCTCACTACAACCTCCGCTTCCTGGGTTGAAGCAATTCTCCTGCCTCAGCCACCCGAGTAGCTGGGATTACAGGTGCCCACCACCATGCCCAGCTAATTATTGCATTTTTAGTAGAGGCAGGGTTTCACCATGTTGGCCAGACTGGTCTCTAACTCCTGACCTCAGGTCATCCACCCGCCTCAGCCTCCCAAAGTGCCGAGATTACAGGAGTGAGCCACCGTACCCAGCTGTAGTTAACTTTTTTTTTTTTTAAGACAGAGTCTGGCTTTGTCACCCAGGCTGAAGTGCAGTGGCTCAATCTCAGCTCACTGCACGCTCTGTCTCCCAGGTGTTCTCTCCTGTTCTTTTCCTTCATAGCAAGCACAACTTTTTGGCAATTTTTCTTTTTTTTGAGATAAGAGTCTCACTCTGTCACCCAGGCTGGAGTACAGTGGCTCCATAATAGCTCTGCAGCCTCGAATGCCTCAGCCTCAGGAGTAGCTGGGGTTACAGGCGTGAATCACATCCAGCCTGTAATTTTCTTTATTTGTGCAAGCACTTGCTTCATGTCTCTCTCTCACTAGATTATAAAAACCATGAGGGGAGGAAAGGGTCTGTTCCACTCATTACTGGCAGGCGGGCAGATTCTGGTAGTCTTTTTGCTGGTGTGATAGAAGAAACAGGACACTGTGTCTGTCCTCTTTCTGGAGCTGCAGCAGTCACGTTACAACCACAAGTTGTACAAGAGGGTGGCCAAAGCCATGTTGCGAAGGATGCTAGAGAAAGATGGAACATGCCTGTATGTTTCGTGACTTTGCTGAGCACTGAGCTAAGGCTCACCACCTTCAGACCTCTTATCTCATGAGAAAATAAACTGGTATTTAAGCCACTTTTGCTAGGGTTTTCTATTTTTGGCAATGGAATACATTCCTAAACGGTATTACCAATAAGACCAAAATGATATTCTCAAGAGACTTTTGTCTAGTGGGGAAAGATGGACATGTAAACAAATCCATGCATTTGTAAAATACTTGCTTTGTGGAGCTCTGTACAGGGTGAGGTAATGGACTGCCCCTGGCTTAAGCAATTAGGTGATGGCTCTTCCACTAACTGAGACAGGAAACCTAGGAGGTACAACTTATTTGTGGGGCAAGATTAGTTCTTTGTTGGGTATGTCAGTTTTAAGTATCGTAGGACAACTAGGGGGAGGGATCCAGAGACAGCAGGATACATGGATCTTAGCTCCAGGGAAAAGGTGTCTGGAGTATACAATGGGTGTCATCAGTGTGCACCTGAGTGCAGCCTAAGAATGAAAGTGTATTGAGCTCTTGTTTCAGGCTCTGTGCTAAGTGCTTTGTACCATCATCATGATTTACTGAGCTAGCATTTATTGAGCACTTACTACATGCCAATTAGACTTCTAACTGCTTTACTTCATTATCCCATTACTTCGTTTATCTCATTTAATTCTCACAACCCAGAAAGGGAAGTACTCTTCCAGTTTTAGTTATGAGAAAACTTGAGGATTAGGAAAATTAAGTAACTTGCTAGTGAGTTGTAGAAAAAACAAAAACAGAAAGAAAAACCCACCTGGGCAACATGGCAAAACCCGTCTCTACAAAAAAAAACAAAACGAAAACAAAACAAAACAAAACAAAAAAAACGTGGCTGGGTGTGGTGGCATATGCCTGTAGTCCCAGCTACTTGAGAGGCTGAGGTGGGAGATTCACTTGAGCCCAGGGGGTTGAGGTTGCAGTGAGCTGTGATTGCACCACTTCACTCCAGCCTGGGTGACAGAGGGAGACCCTATCTCAAAGAAAAAATAAAACAAAACAAAAGCACCTAAGGAGACTGTGTAGAATGAGAGAAGAGGGCAAAGGACCTAAAGCCATGAGGACATCAACACGTTTTCCTTTTTTTTTTAACTAAAATTTTAAATTTAGTTTTAAAAACTAAGGTATATGGTGGCCGGGCGCGGTGGCTCACGTCTGTAATCCCAGCACTTTGGGAGGCTGAGGCGGGCGGATCACGAGGTCAGGAGATCAAGATCATCCTGGCTAACACAGTGAAACCCCGTCTCTACTAAAAATACAAAAAAATTAGCCAGGCGTGGTGGTGGGCGCTTGTAGTCCCAGCTACTTGGGAGCTGAGGCAGGAGAATGGTGTGAACCCGGAAGGCAGAGCTTGCAGTGAGCTGAGATTATGCCACTGCACTCCGGACTGGGAGAGAGAGCGAGATTCTGTCTCACACACACACACACAAAAATTATGCACAACTTTCAAGCATACAGATCAGTTAATTTTCACAGCTGGGTGTGTTCATGCTTGTAAATCCCAGCACTTTGGGAGGCCGAGGCAGGAGGGTTGTTTGAGCTCAGAAGTTCAAGACCAGCTGGGGCAACATAGGGAGACCCCACTTCTATTTTTTTTGAGGTGGAGTTTTGCTCTTGTCGCCCAGGCTGGAGTGCAATGGCCTGATCTCAGCTTACCGCAACCTCCACCTCCTGGGTTCAAGCGATTCTCCTGCCTCAGCCTCCTGTGTAGCTGGGATTACAGATGTGCACCACCACGCCTAACTGATTGTTTTATATTTTTAGTAGAGATGGGGTTTTGCCACCTTGGGCAGGCTGGTCTTGAACTCCCGACCTTAGGTGATTCACCCACCTTGGCCTCCCAAAGTGCTAGGATTACAGGCATGAGCCACCACACCCAGCCTCCCATTCTATTAAGAATTTTTTTTTTTAATTAAAAATTTTAGTGGCCAGGTGTGGTGGCTCACACCTATAATCCCAGCACTTTGGGAGGCTGAGGTGGGCAGATCACCTAAGGTCGGGAGTTTGAGATCAGTCTGGCCAACATGGCGAAATCCCATCTCTACTAAAAATACAAAAAATTAGCTGGGCGTGGTGGCACATACCTGTAATCCCAGCTACCTGGGAGGCTGAGGCAGGAAAATTGTTTGAACCCAGGAGGTAGACATTGCAGTGAGCTGAGATGGCGCCACTGAACTCCAGCCTGGGTGATAGAATGAAACTGTTTATATATATAAATAAAAATTTTATAATGTGAACACACTAGCGTAACCACCATCTAGATGAAGAAATAGAACATTGCCGCCAGGGCAGTGGTTCACATCTGTAATCCCAGCACTTTGGGAGGCCGTGGCAGGTGGATTACCTGTGGTCAGGGGTCTGAAACCAGCCTGGTCAACATGGTGAAACCCCGTCTCTACTAAAAATACCAAATTAGCCGGGCGTGGTGGCACGTGCCTGTAATCCCAGCTACTTGGGAGGCTTAGGCAGGAGAATCACTTGAACCTGGGAGGCAGAGTTGCAGTGAGCCAAGATCGTGCCATTGCACTCCAATCTGGGCAACAAGAGCGAAACTCCATCTCAAAAAAAAAAAAAAAAAAAAAAAAAAAAAGCAAAAAAACAGAAAACAAACAAACATTGCCAACACCCCAGAAGCATTCTTTGTGCCACCCTTCCCCATCATTCCCTGTCCCCCACCTAAAAGTAACCAGAACTTTGAGTTTTATTGCTATAGGTTAGTTTTGCTTAGAATATCGACACTTAAAGTGTGCAAAGGGGCTGGGCACGGTGGCTCACGCCTGTAATCCCTGCACTTTGGGAGGCCGAGGTGGGTGGATCACTTGAGGTCAGGAGTTTGAGACCAGCCTGGCCAACATGATGAAACCCGTCTCTACTAAAAATACAAAAAAAAAAAAAAATTAGCTGGGTGTGGTGGCCGGCGCCTGTAATCCCAGCTACTCAGGAGGCTGAGGCAGGAGAATCACCTGAACCTGGGAGGCGAAGATTGCACCACTGCACTCCAGCCTGGGCAACAAGAGCGAAACTCCGTCTCAAAAAAACAAAAAACAAAAACCAAAAAAATTGTGCAAAGGGAAAAGGGGAAAAGTGAGCTTAAAAAGGAAACAGAGGAGGCCAGGCGCGGTGGCTCACGCCTGTAATCCCAGCACTCTGGGAGGCCGAGTCAGGCGGATCACGAGGTCAGGAGATTGAGACCATCCTGGCTAACACAGTGAAACCCTGTCTCTACTAAAAATACAAAAACATTAGCCGGTGTGGTGGCGGGCGCCTGTAGTCCCAGCAACTGGGGAGGCTGAGACAGGAGAATGGCGTGAATCCAGGAGGCGGAGCTTGCAGTGAGCCAAGATCGCTCCGCTGCACTCCAGCCTGGGCAAGAGCGAGACTCCGTCTCATTTAAAAAAAAACAAAAATACAAAAAAAGGAAACAGGAAAACTGGTCAGAAAAATGGGAGCGTATCATGAGAACTTCATTTAGGCTCTACCTATCACGTGCACATACCAATTAGAAGCTAGTGATACACAGTAGAGGGGCCTTGGAAATCATCTGGCAGCACCGGGAAATAAAGCAAAATCCAGTTTATGGAACACAGTAACAGTAGTGCTAGCGACTGTATCCATGTACAGGACAGTGGAGTCTGTGAAGCAACCTGCAATATCTTGTGCTTAGTGGCAGCAGCAAAGACGGTGGTGGATGAATTCTACCGCATGATTTGGGTTTTCTTTATGTGTCCTGTAAGTTGGATTCTTCAGACTCGGCACTTTTGTGAGCTACTCAGTATAATCTATTATCTAATACTGTTGATTAGCTTACTGGTTAAGGGAGAAAAACCCTGTAATTGTTGTGAAAGACTTGTGGCTGTGTAGCCAACGGCTATTCCTTTTGAAACAGTCATTTCTGTTTTTGAAACTTTTTTTTTTTAACTTTTTTTTTTCCAGTAGGCATGTACCCAGCCTGACGCAGAAATCATGATTGGTCCATACCATAAGTCCATAGCATTCTATGTAATATGTTCTTTTTGGCAACATCCATTAACTCTCATCTTTACAAAATCCGCGAGGCATTATTTTTTCCATTGTATTGATGTGAACTCCCAGGCTCAGCAAAGTTACTAGTTTTGAACATAGGCCTAACTCCATATAGCTCTTTCCAGGGCACTACCCCATTACTCACCCATGGTAATTTTGTACATTTTTTATGACTCTGGTTGTGGGTATTTTACTTTCCTACTTGACCTTCCCCATCACCCTTGACAATTCTGGGAACTCCTTAAGGCGACTCACTACCCCTCAGGAACCGCTCCTAATGATTCTAGGAAGCCCCTCCCCTCAGCCCTCCAGAAGTGCCTCTTCTGATTCCCAGGATGGCCCCTCTCCGCCCCAAGAGCTGCTCCTAATGATCCCCAAATCCCCGCTCACTGAGGAACTGATTTTTTTTTTTTTTTTTTTTTTTTTTTG
>NW_016807423.1:3361277-3398968 GCF_001698545.2 Rhinopithecus bieti | reverse complement strand
CCCCGGTTTTTTTTTTTTTTTTTTTTTTTTTTTTTTTTTTGAGACGGAGTTTCACTCTTGTTGCCCAGGTTGGAGTGCAATGGCTGGATCTTGGCTCACCGCAACCTCCGCCTCCCGGGTTCAAGCGATTCTAATGCCTCAGCCTCCCGAGTAGCTGGGACTACAGGCATGCACCACCACACCGGGCTAATTTTGTATTTTTTTTTTTTTTAGTAGAGACGGGGGTTTCTCCATGTTGGTTAGGCCGGTCTCAAACTGCCGGTTTCAGGTGATCCGCCCGCCTCGGCTTCCCAAAGTGCTGGAATTACACGCGTGAGCGACCACGCCCGGCCAGGAACTGCTTTTTAATGACCCTAAGGACAGCCTCCCTCAGGGTCTGTCCTAATGACCCTCAGGGCAGCCTCCCTTCCCTGTCCAGGCTTGACAGCGAATGAGGGGTTTCCAAGGACACAGGATTTTGTTTTGAAAACCGAGACGCCCAAGACAAACCGGGACAAGACGGTCATCTTTTCAGCACTCCCTGAGCTCGGAAGCTGCCCCTAAGGGCCCCGACACATTTCCACGTTAGGCAAAGAGGATACTCATCCCAAGAAAACTTTGGCCCATCCTTTCGTTAGCGACATCCTATAGTAACCTCACCGCCCTTACCCATCTACCCGACCCGCCCACTTCTAGGTACTAGCTTCTTTCAACCCTGATTAGTTATGGGTGGCCAGGAGCCCGCCTATGATTGGCCAGCTTCGCGATCCAGCTAGAGGCTCACTGGCCGCGGTCCCGAGTGGTACAGCGTTTCCTCCTGGCAACAGCCCGAGCCGGCGCTCATAGGCTGAGCACACTGAGGTCGGGACTGGGAGGTGGCTGCGGCGCGTGCTCATTGGCTGGTGTATGGCTTGCAGCCACCCTTGACTTGGTTGACTCTGTGCGGCTGCGCAGATGCAGACTTTAGAGGAGGCGGAGTTTCGTCCTTCGCCTGCTGGAAAAGCAGTGGGATCGGCCAGTGGCGACAGCAGGAGCTGAGCCTAAGCCCTGGCGGGGCTTTGGGCTATAGGTGAGAACTATAGGGTTTTGGAATTCTTGAGGCTCTTTGCTGCTGTAGCCATGACCGTGAGTTTTGGTGGGGGAGGGGCGATGGGGGTGGTTCTTCCAGCGGTGAATGATCGGCATGTTTCTCCACCAATAGGAGAAGGAGCTTCCAGAATGGGTTCTGAGATTGGCCTTTTCCAATCTTCAGGGCCAATGGACGTCGGGAGAGGGGGGCGGGTCCTCTGGGCCTTATTTTCTTCTTCCTGCGGCGGAGCTTTACTCGCCAAGGCGGCGGGGCCGGGAGGGGCCGAACCTGGCGCGGTGAGGTTCGAGGACCTTGGGGAGCAGGGTGCGCTGCCTTTGGAGTGATGTTCGCGGGAGCGGCTGCGAGGGAAGGGTGCGGGAGTCCGAGGGGGTCGTTAGCAACAGCTAGCTTTATTGAGTGGTTAAGTACCGGGCCTAGTGCTTAGTGTTTCGCTTGCATCATCTGAGCTAATCACAGCGACCCTGCAGGGCAGGGGGTTGGGATCCCCATTTTACAGGTGGAGAAACTGAGACTCAGTCAACTTACACAGCCAAGGTCACACAGCTAATAGACGGCAGAGGCCGGATCTGTATTCAGAGTTTTGACTTCGGAGCCAGTGTTGAATCACTAGGCTTTGTTACTGATTGGGAGGGAAGGTGTCATGAAACGGGAGCTTTCCCCAGGGAATAGACTGGGGGAAGGGAATCCTAGGGTTGAAGAAGGGATGAACAATTGAGGTGAGGGTGAGGAAATCAGTTTTTCAACAGTTACCGATTGCCTACTCTGTGCCATGCATTGTTCTAGGCATACAAAGATGGATTGGGCCAGAAGCTGATGAAGCCCATTAGGGCCTCTTTGAAGGCCCGGGGAAGGGGCCCAACATTGTATTCACATGACTGTATGTTTTTATAAAATTTGCAAAAGTAAGATATTTTGGATTCATTTTTCTTTTAAGAGGGTCTTCAAAATTAAATAAACTTCGGGTTTCTCCATACTTGGAGCTGCCCTTGCAAAGGACTTAGTCCATATGGAGATGAGGATGTAAGCAGTATAGAGCAGTGGAAGGTGCACTTAAGAGTGGGCTGTGGGCAAATTTCCTGGTATGTAAAACAGGGATAACAGTATACCTGCCATGCAAAGTTTCTGCCAGGTGCATGAAAAGCTCCTGTTTAGAAACACGCCTTATTTTTGATGGAAAGGAAGCCTAGGAGATACGGGTAACTGGATTTGCCTTCTCTCCTACCTTACACAGTTCTGCTCCCAGGGCTGTAACCAGATTTCTGGTAGATTGGAAGCAGTTTTCTCCTTTCTGAGCTCTCCAGCTCTCAAAGAGACTCTTGGAACTGAACCGCCATAGCTTTGGGCCCCAGATAGTGGGGTACAGAACTGCTGCACCCTGAGTGAGGAGGGTGGGTAAAGGAAAGGACATACTGGTGTTCCTTCTAGAATGGCCTGTTTTCACTGGTATGCTTTGTCTTTTTTCAGTTGAGATGGTCTATTGTGTTACCGAGCTGTGGGGATGCACCCACTTAGCTGAAGTTCTCATCTAAAAACAAAGTATTTATTTGGCTTTCTCCAGTCAGTTATGAAGTTTGCCCTGTATTGCTAGTTTAAATTTTGTCCTTTGAGTTCTGGGTACAGTGCAATGGAACTTGTTTGTAACTTGATTTCATTAAGTACTGCTGAAACTGCATCTTAGTTTAGATAGAACAGTTTCACTTTAGGGTTTTAAAATTATGTTACTAATATCAAAGGTTTTAAAATCATGTTACTAATATCAAAGTACTTTTGAACCCTTAAGTTTTGTTATCTTGTAGCCACTTAACTTTTATTTAGGTATCCAGTTTAGCTGTGCCATAGGAAGGAGCCTTGGCCTCCCAAAGTGCTGGGATTACAGGCGTGAGCCGCCACACCCAGCCGTGGGTGGCTTTCAAGTTGTAGTATATTATGTTTAATACTCTGAAAAGTGATCAGCAAGGTGTTAATAAGGGAGTAGCTTGAAAGGATAAGGGTAAAATATGGACATTTTAGCATTAGATAGGACCAACAACCAAATTAATTTCCTTTTTTTAGCTAAACAGTTTTCTGTTTTTTTTTCTTTCAAGAGCAATCCTGTTGCAATAACAATGTCTCTGTTGAAATAAGGTTTCAATCCAGTGAATCCAATCCAGTGAAGCAGTTTTGATACATCACTTTCTTTTTAAACAGAACCTTTTCCATCTGTATTTCTAGTTTATTTAAATAACCTGTTGTTGTTGTTGTGATGTTTTAAAATTTTTTGAGACAGGGTCTTACTATGTTGCCCAGTCTGATCTCAAACTCCCGAACTCAAGCGATCCGCCCACCTCTGTCTCCCAAAGTGCTGGGATTACAGGCTTGAGCCACCACAGCCCGACCCTAAATAACTTTTCTTTCCTTTTTTTTTTTTTTTTTTTTTTTTGGTTTGAGACGGCGTTTTGCTCTTGTTGCCCAATCTGGAGTGCAATGGCACAATGTTGGCTCACTGCAGCCTCAGACTCCCGGGTTCAAGCGATTCTCCTGCCTCAGCCTCCTGAGTAGCTGGGATTATAGGTGCCTGCAAAGTGCTGGGATTACAGGCGTGAGCCACCGTTCCTGGCCCTTAAATAACTTTTCTAGAGGCAGATTCCAGGTGTGAAGTCTTAACTGCATCTTCTGAATTTCTATATTATCTTTTACTGTTTTCAGCATTGATGTTTCCAGCGCTTAATTTTAATTTTTATATTATTTTATGCTCTTAATGTGTTTCTTCAGATTCCTGTCTGACTAAAGGGACCTCAAAAAGGAGGGAAAATGGCTTCTGAGTCTGAAACTCTGAATCCCAGTGCTAGGATAATGACCTTTTATCCAACTATGGAAGAGTTCCGAAACTTCAGTAGATACATTGCCTACATTGAATCCCAAGGAGCTCATCGGGCAGGGCTTGCCAAGGTAAGGAGCTGGGATTGTTCAGATGGTTTTGTTACCTAGGGCAGCAGTAAGTTTTTTTTTCTAAATAAGGGCCAGAACTGTGTTTTACTGAAAGTTGGGTGGGGTGATGACTTTAGTGAATGCAGTTCTATTTGCAAGTTAATTCCCGTTGTTAACATCAGAAGCATCTCTGCTTTTAGGTAGGAAGAGAGCTAGTTGGAATCTTCAGAAAGGGGGAGGTAAAGAGCTAGTGTCTCCAGGCCTGGCTGCTGTTGTGCCTCAGCCCTCTTGGTGGAGCTGGGTGCTGTAGTGTTATTGAACTACCAGTGAGTGCTTATGCCATCTGACTTCTCTTGCTCTCATTTCAGTCTCATCCAGCACTCTAGTAGCAATTTGGCTTCCCATGTGGACTTTCTTCAAGGGGAGAGAATGCACTGGCCAGCCAACATGAGTATTCTGGTCCTTGTAATTTGAAATTGGTTTCTGGTTTGTACTTCTTTCTCCTGTGAGTTGGATTCGTTATTTTTCCTGAGTCAAATCAGCTCTTCATATATTCTGTCACAACCAGGTTGAGTGCTGGAAGCTGAAAGAACTGCATTTCTGGAGAGATCCTCAAGAAACCGAGAGGCAGGGACCTCAGTCTAAGTCAGGAGGAAATTTTTTACACCATTTTATGTTGTTTGAATTTCTTACCATATGTGCTTGTTACATTTTCAATATGAAAAGAGAAAGCAAGAACATTGGCTACAAAGCTGAGGACCAGTCTTGGACCCTGGTGCCTCCAGAGACTTGAGACGACCACATCCTCTTTCCTCCTCTTTCCTCTTGTCTGCAGATATGCTACTGCTGGGTTAATAACAGCAGGCGGGGATAGCAGGGCCTGTAGTGCAGTTTTTCATAGCACATTGCTTTTTTTGGTTGTACTTTATTAGATTTAAAAGTTACTAAAAAAAATGTCGGTTATTACAAGTTAAATATTTCAAACGCAGATAAAGAAAAGGCTGATCTTCATCCACCTTCTCCAGTGCCGTCTCCTTAAGTGGTAATAGCTCCCTCCACACCTTTTTCTCTGCTCATACGAACATACACACATATAAAATAGTGTTATTTGTTTTGTTTTTAAAAGAGAATGGCATCATGCCATATACATTCCTGTGTTGGTTTGTTCATTCTTTTTTTTTCTTTTTTTTTTTTTTCCTTTTAACAACATATATTCCTCCCTCTAGGTCAGTTATGGATTCAACTCATTCTTCTTTTTTCTCATGTCAACTGTCTTGTTAATTTATTACTATTGGAATGGGTAATTTGATTATGTGAGTAAAACAGAATGCTATTGGAAGGTAGCTACTGTAGAGTCTTGCTCCCTTTCAGTGTTTTCTTGTATGTCCTTTCAGTGTTCTTATGCAGATGCTAGTGTGTGTGTGTGTGTGTGTGTGTGTGTTCCCCCTTGTTACATAAAGTGAAACAGTACTCTCTAATTAAACAAACAAAAAAAGCTGTATAGTATTCCATAAAGTGCATCTATCTTACTTAACTATTAAAGATTAGATTTTTTTTTTTTTTTTTTTTGAGACGGAGTTTTGCTCTTGGTGCCCCAGCTGGAGTGCAATCGTGCGATCTTGGCTTACTGCACCTCTGCCTCCGGGTTCAAGCAATTCTCCTGCATCAGCCCCCCAGATAGCCGGGATTATAGTTGAGCGCCACCATGCCAGGCTAATTTTTGTATTTTTAGTAGAGATGGGGTTTCACCATGTTGGCCAAGCTGATCTCACACTCTGACCTCAGGTGATTCACCTGCCTCGGCCTCCCAAAGTGCTGGGATTACAGGCATGAGCCACTGTGCCTGGCCTCACGATTAGATTTTTAAGAATGTTATGCTTCTTTGTAAGTAAATTGTAATCTAGTGTGTGAAAAAAGGAAATTCTGTACAAGTATCCAGTCGACCAAATCAAGTAAAATTGTGTTTGTGATTTTTTTAAAGAAAGCACTGGGCTATGAGATTGAGAGAGAAGCAACTCTTCAGTCTCTGATAAGATACTGAATAAGATACTGAAGCTGGGAACAAGTGTTACTTACCTTAGGTTATTGCAGTTAGGCAGCTGGTTGGTGGCAAAAGTGGATCAGGATTAGCATGCCTGTGACTTACCGTGTTTTGGTGAATGTGGGTCAATCAAAGTAACTGTCTAGTAAAATTGACTGTTAGGTTGGCTGATAACTACATGCTTCCTGGTGTCTGACTGGCTTGCCAGGTTTCTCATCTGTCTTTTTGTTTCTTGTGTTCCCTTCAGGTTGTTCCTCCAAAAGAGTGGAAGCCACGAGCATCCTATGATGACATTGATGATTTGGTCATT
The DNA here is from genome assembly GCF_001698545.2 of Rhinopithecus bieti. Lineage (NCBI taxonomy): Eukaryota > Metazoa > Chordata > Mammalia > Primates > Cercopithecidae > Rhinopithecus > Rhinopithecus bieti. The sequence continues at coordinate 3,392,641 of NW_016807423.1, read as the reverse complement.
CCTGCCCCCATCCAACAGCTGGTGACGGGGCAGTCTGGCCTCTTTACTCAGTACAACATACAGAAGAAAGCCATGACTGTTCGAGAGTTCCGCAAGATAGCCAATAGCGATAAGTGAGTGGAAACCCTTTCTTACCTGACATACCACCTAGGACCCTGTGTCTCATCCTCCTAGCATCTCTAGGGCTGCTGCTGTCCTGATGAACAGTGTTTTCAGTAGGACAGCTCTGTTCTAGCTGTCTCCCTTTCTGCTTTTTTTATGGAAGCATTTCCTCCTCTCAGGACTGTGTCTCAGTCTAAACCTGTTCCTGTTTATATCAACAAATCCCATTGTTTTTCCATCAGAAGTAGAATCATTTTCTGACTCTAAAGTTGCAAGGAGAAAGTTGGAGGTGGTGCACAAGGAGCTTTTGCTGGGTATTGATAACCACCTGCTCATCAAAAGTGCTTTGGTTCCACTTCCTTTCTCTTGGGATGCTCTGTGTTTAATTGTGCTGGAATTTCTCACTGCCCATCCAGCCTGCTAGCTCATTTCTGTTTTGACATTAACAAAGTGTGAGTAAACCACCAAGCTGGTTGCTATTATCTGTCACTCCATTCTTCTTCCTCTGTACCTTCTTGTCTCTTTTAGAGATACTTTTCTTTGTGTAGGCCTGTTCTCAGTTCTTCTCTGCTGTGGGAATTTTTTTTTTTTTTTTTTTTTGAGATGGAGTCTCACTCTATTGCCCAGGCTGGAGTGCAGTGGAGAGATCTTGGCTCACTGCAACCTCTGTCTCCCAGGTTCAAGTGATTCTCCCGCTTCAGCCTCCCAAGTAGCTGGGACTATAGACACGCACCATCATGCTTGGCTAAATTCTTGTATTTTTATTAGAGACAGGGTTTCACCACATTGGCCAGGCTGGTCTTGAACTCCTGACCTCAAGTGATCTGCCTGCCTTGGCCTCCCAAAGTGCTGGGATTACAGGCAAGAGCCACCACGCCTGGTCCTTCTCCACTGTTTTTAATGTTTAGTTCTCATTTTTCCTGAGATTCACAGAGAATAAATTTTGTGTTCCCTCGTTCAGCTCTGACTACTCCATCTTTGCTTTTTTTTTTTTTGAGACGGAGTCTCGCTCATTCCCCAGAGTGCAATGGTGCAATGGTGCAATCTCAGCTCACCACAACCTCCGCCTCCCGAGTTCAAGCAGTTCTCCTGTCTCAGCCTCCTGAGTAGCTGGGATTACAGGTGCCTGCCACCATGCCAGGCTAATTTTTGTATTTTTAGTAGAGACAGGGTTTCACCATGTTGGCCAAGCTGGTTTTGAGCTCCTGATCTCAGGTGATCTACCCACCTTTGATCCCAAAGTGCTGGGATTATAAGCGTGAGCCACTGCACCCGGCCTTGACCACTCCTAATCCTCTTCCTTGGATTTTCTCACTTTCCATTGACTCCTTAATTTTGAGTTTCCACAAGTTTTTCCTTTTTCCCTTGCTTCTTTTCCTGAGCCTTTTGATTTGCACATGCCTTGATTTCAGCTGTCGCACATACTGTGCCTTCACTTTTAATAGCCCAGAGCCAGGTCTTGTGCCTGCCTGTCTTCGCCCTGCTGGGGTGGCATTCCTGTGCTTCATCAGCTCTCTCTCATCAGGTCTCACTTTGTTTCTACTCTTTGCCTTCTTTTCATTGACTTATCACACTTGACTTATCACAATTGTAATTGAGATCTTCTAGTTTTATTGACAACTGAACTCTTTCTGTTGTTTTTTGGGACACGGTGTCGCTGTGTCACCCAAGTTGGAGTGCAGTGGTGCAGTCATGACTTACTGCAGCCTCGACTGCCCAGGCTCAAGTGATCCTTCTAGCTCAGCCTCCCAAGTAACTGGAGGTTTAGCCATGTGTTACCACGCTCAGCTAATTTTTTTTATTATTTGCTGCCCAGTGTGGTCTTTAACTCCTGGGCTCAAGCGATCCCCTTGCCTCAGACTCCCGAAGTGCTGGGATTACAGGCATGAGCCATTGCATCCGGCGGACACCTTACCTCTTTTTTTTTTTTTTGAGACGGAGTCTCACTCTGTTGCCAGGCTATAGTGCAGTGGCACGATCTTGGCTCACTGCAACCTCTGCCTCCTGGGTTCACGCCGATTCTCCTGCCTCAGCCTCCTGAGTAGCTGGGATTACAGGCGCCTGCCACCATGCCCGGCTAATTTTTGTATTTTTAGTAGAGACGGGTTTCATCATGTTGGCCAGGATGGTCTCGATCTCTTGACCTCATGATCCACCCACCTTGGCCTCCCAAAATGCTGGGATTACAGGCATGAGCCACTGTGCCTGGCCAACCTTACTCTTAAAACATCTACCTTGCTGGCCAACCTACTGGCCAATGAGAGAATTTACATAAAGGCATGTCAAAGAAATGTGGCTTGCTCTGCAGGTGAAAGGCTGTATCCTTCCTGCCATCCTTTTTGTCTGATTTTTGCTACGCGTGAGGACCAAGCTCACCTGCCTTCTGCTTCTCACATGGAATTCCACCAGGGGCTTCAGTCTCCTCAGCCTTTCTTCCCTTTTTGTTAACACATTAGGCCTTTTCTTTTCTTTCTTTCTTTTTTTTTGAGATGGAGTCTTGCTCTCTCTCGCCCAAGCCGGAGCGCAGTGGTGCAATGTTGGCTCACTGCAACCTCAGCCTCCTGGCTTCAAGCGATTTTCCTGCCTCAGCCTCCCGAGTAGCCACCACGCCTGGCTGATTTTTTTGTATTTTTAGTAGAGATGGGGTTTCACCATATTGGCCAGGCTGTTCTCGCTTTTTCTTCTTTCAGCACACTTGTTTTCCTTTTAAATTAACCAGCCCTATGTCTATTCCTTTTATCCTAATACATAGCAGATTCTTACCTTTAAGGTAAAAACCTAAATTTTTGCTTTTGAGACAGAGTCTCTCTGTGTTGCCCAGGCTGGAGTGCAGTGGCATGATCTCAGCTCACTGCAATCTCTGCCTCCCAGGTTTAAGCGATTCTCTTACCTCAGCTTCCCGAGTAGCTGGGATTACAGGTGCCCGCCACCACGCCTGGCTAATTTTTTTGTATTTTTAGTAGAGATGGGGTTTCACCATGTTGGTTAGGCTGGTCTCGAACTCCTGGCCTCAGATCAGCCTGCCTTGGCCTCCCAAAGTGCTGGCACCCTGCCCGACCTAAAAACCTACATTCATGAGACAGATTAGTTGGCAATAGAGGAGTTAATTATATTTCAGAGAGAATGTTAGGTCTCTACAATTTATTATTCACTAGGTTGACATTAATCTGTAAGGGAGTTATTTAGTCAGATTTTTTTTTTCTTTTTTGAGATGGAGTCTTACTCTGTCGCTCAGGCTGGAGTGCAGTGGTGCTGTTTCGGCTCTCTGCAACCTCCACCTCCTGGGTTCAAGCAGTTCTTCAGCCTCAGCTTCCCAAGTAGCTGGGACTACAGGCACCCGCCACCACACCCGGCTAATTTTTTGTATTTTTTGTAGAGACGAGATTTCACCATGTTAGCCAGGATGGTCTTGATCTCCTGACCTCGTGATCTGCCTGCCTCGGCCTCCCAAGTGCTGGGATTACAGGCGTGAGCCACTGCGCCTGGCCTGTTTAGTCAGATTTTTAGTTAATTAATTTTAAATTCATTCCCATTATCTCCGTGAGTTCATTTTGGTCTTTATGTGTCTACTCTTTATACATTTATAACATTTCTTTTGCCATTTTAGTTAGAATGTACATTAGTTTTTCACCTTTTCAAATATCTGTAAGGTTTGTGTATTACTCTTCTTAAATTGCTTCATAATAATTTTTTTTTTTTTTTTTGAGACGGAGTCTCGCTCTGTCACCCAGGCTGGAGTGCAGTGGCTTGATCTTGGCTCACTGCAACCTCCACCTCCTCCCGGGTTCAAGCGATTCTCCTGCCTCAGCCTCCGAAGTAGCTGGAACTACAGGTGCGCACCACCACACCCAGCTAATTTCACGGTTCACTGTAGCCTTGATCTCCCAGGCTCAAGAGATCCTCCCATCTCAGCCCTCCTACTCCCTCCCACCCCCAGTAGCTGAGACTGCAGGTGTGCACCACCATGCCCTGCTATTTTTTTTTTTTTTTTTGAGATGGAGTTTCGCTCTTGTTGCCCAGGCTGGAGTGCAATGGCGTGATAACGGCTTACTGCAACCTCTGTCTCCCAGGTTCAAGCAGCTCTCCTGCCTCAGCCTCCCAAGTAGCTGGGATTACAGATGTGAGTCACCATGCCTGGCTAATTTTTGTATTTTTAGTAGAGTTGGGGTTTTGTCATGTTGGCCAGGCTGGTCTCAAACTCTTGACCTCAGGTGATCCGCCTGCCGTGGCCTCCCAAAGTGCTGGGATTACAGGCGTGAGTCACCGCTCCTGGCCAGCTCTGCTAATTTTTAAAGTTTTTGTAGAAATAGGATTTTACCATGTTACTGGTCTCAAACTCTTGGGCTCAAGTGATCCTCCTGCCTCAGCCTCCCAAAGTGCTGGGATTATAGGCCTGAGCCACTGTACTTGGCTGGTTTGAATCTAAAAGTTTTTTTTTTGTTTTTGTTTTTAGTAAATTTTCAGTATATGATGATTAAGCTAAAGAGTATAGATATTTTTAGACTGGGTGCATTGACTCACTTCTATATTCCCATCACTTTGGGAGGCCGAGGTTGGAGGATCACTTGAGGCCAGGAGTTTGAGACCAACTTGGGCAACACTGCAGGATTCCATCTCTACAAAAAATAAAAACACTAACCAGGTGTGATGGTGCACACTTACAGTCCTGGCTACTCGGGAGGCTGGGGCAGGAGGATTGCTTGAGCCTGGGAGTTCAAGGCTATAGTAAGCTATGACCATACCACTGTGCTCCAGTCTGGGCAGCAGAGCAAGGATCCTGTCTTTTTAAGTATATATATATATATATTTTTTTTTTTTTGAGACAGAGTTTTACTCTATGGCTGAAGGTGGAGTGCAGTGACGTTAGCTCAGCTCACTGCAGACTCCTCCTTCTGGGTTTAAGTAATTCTCGTGCCTCAGCCCCCGCCCTAAGTAGCTGGAATTACAGGCGTGTGCCACCACACCTGGCTAATTTTTGTATTTCTGATAGAGACCAGGTTTCACCATGTTGGCCAGGTTGGTCTTGAACTCTTGACCTCAGGTGACCCGCCCCCACCAGGTCTCCCAAAGTGCTGGGATAACAGGTGTGAGCCATCATGCCTCTGGCCAAAGTGTAGATATTTTTATGGCTTTATATGTAGATAGGTGGGTATAAATATGCATATATGTGAGTACCTATTTTCCTAATTGGAATATTTGATGTGCAAAAATCTAGATTTTAGAGCTATTTTATATTTTTACTAAAATACTTGATGTTTTTAGGTGTGATTACTTGGTGAATGTCAGCCTCTGCGTAGGGCGCTGGGCATATAGCAGGGGCACTTACAAATGAGTCCTCTTGGAGCAGCTTCCTTTTGGCTGGTTCAGGGAGGTGAACGCTGTCGGAAAGCCTCAGCTCTTCACATGCTACTGGATTTTGGTTGTCTGTGGATATGCAGGGACCTTGGGTCTTGGTTTGTAAGCCTGTTTTCTCCCTGGGTGGCCACCTGAATCCAGCAAGGTGTGGTTTAAGTAGTCTCTTCAGAGAGTTGAGGATGTGCTTGTTGAGGAAGGTCGGTTTACATCTCTGTGTACATTACCTTCCTCAGGCTTCTTCAGGCCCAGTGCTCATGGAAGGGACGTTCAGGGAGTGACTATGTATTAGAGCCTTGAAGGCCAAGATTATGCCTTGTTCATTTGAAATTCTTGCTGTCACTGGAATAGGGGATTATGTCTTGTGATGTTCATAATGCCTAATAAACCCCGTAAGTGGTTTACATGTTTCTTTTTACTTTCAAAAGGTACTGTACCCCACGCTATAGTGAGTTTGAAGAGCTCGAGCGGAAATACTGGAAAAATCTTACATTCAATCCTCCAATCTATGGTGCAGATGTGAATGGTACCCTCTATGAAAAGGTGAGGCTCACTGGAAACCCTCTGTGCAGCGTTTTTGTAATTTCGTAATACCTTTTTTTTTGGCCCAGCATGTAGTAGGCACCTAAAAGCTGTTTGGTGAATGGGTGGGTGAACAGATGATCTACCCCCAGCTGATGTTGCTGTGCTGGCCTCATTGTGGGCCATTTTGCATGTGACTGAATTTTATTTCTCCTACTTTACATGTGAAGTGGGTGATGTGGTGCTCATTTCAAGGGTTGTTAGCATAGTCGGTGGGTGGTAGCTGATGAGTTCTTGAAAGGGTGGGTTGGCTCTCAGATAATGAAATGAGGCAGTGTGGTTTCTGCAGAAGAAAGATGACTGAATACTGAAAGGGGTATACATTTAAGAAGAGAAATACATTTAGATTCTTCAGAATCCTCAAACAAGATTCTGTGACAAAAGCCATATTAACCACTTTCATTGGCTTGGGACATAGTCCTGCCTTAAATATGGTGAAAGGGGAGAATATTTGGGAATATCTTCTGATGACTGAAAAACCGTAGGGCATTTCAGGGATTATCACTCATAATTGTTTTCATATTTTAAGGTTTTTTTTTTTTTTGAGATGGAGTTTCGCTCTTGTTGCCCAGGCTGGAGTGCAGTGGTGTGATCTCAGCTCACCACAACCTCCACCTCCCGGGTTCAAGTGATTTTCCTGCCTCGGCCTTCCGAGTAGCTGGGATTATAGGTGTGCACCACCATGCCTGGCTAATTTTGTATTTTTTAGTAGAGTTGGGGTTTCTCCATGTTGGTCAGGCTGGTCTCAAACTCCCCACCTCAGGTGATCCACCTGCCTCAGCCTCCCAAAGTGCTGGGATTACAGGCGAGAGCCATTGCGCCTGGCCCATATTTTACTGTTTTTATCAGTTATTGGAAGAGTTAAAAAAATGAATTCCAGGCCGGGCGTAGTGGCTCACATCAGTAATCCCAGCACTTTGGGAGGCTGAGGCAGGCGGATCACGAGGTCAGGAGATCGAGACCATCCTGGCTGACACGGTGAAACCCCATCTCTACTAAAAATACAAAAAAATTAGCCGGGTGTGGTGGCGGGCGCCTATAGTCCCAGCTACTCGGGAGGCTTAGGGGAATGGCGTGAACCTGGGAGGCAGAGCTTGCAGTGAGCCGAGATCATGCCACTGCACTCCAGCCTGGGCAACAGAGCGAGACCCCATCTCAAAAAAAAAAGAATTCCAGTTTTGTTGATAACAGTTTTTTGGGGGTCAGGGAAAGTCAAGCTTGTAGGGATGAATGGCAGGAAGATGCTGTAAGGATCTGGGATGGGGAGGTACAAAAGTCAGGCATAATAATAATCCAGGGCCTAGTTATGGGAGGTGGACTCCCAGCTGGCCATTACAACTCAGGAAAAGGATATTGCACATTTTTTTATGAAGACACTGCCTGGTAGAAATCAGGGCTAAAAAGCCACAACATTGCCATAGTTTTTTGTTTTTTTGTTTTTGAGACAGAATCTTGCCCTGCCACCCAGCTCGAGTATAGTGGTATGATCATAGATTACTGTAACCTCAAACCCCTGGGCTCAAGGGATCCTCATGCTTCACCCTCCCAAGTAGCTGAGATTGCAGTCATGTGCCACCTCACCTGGCTACTTTTTTTTTATTTGTATTTTTTTTGTAGAGACTGGGTCTTACTTTGTTGCCCAGGATGGTCTTGAACTCCTGGGCTCAAGCAATCCTGCCTTGGCCTCCCAAAGTGTTGAGATTACAGGTGTGAACCACCACACCTGGTCCACTGTCATAGTTCCCATGTTTCGCAATTTTTTGTGTGTGTGTGTGGTTGTAGAGTTTTTTTTCTCTTTTGACCTAAATTTCTTTGGGCATCAATTCAAACTTTTTCTCTTGGGGTTTAAAACAGGTGACTGTTGGCCGGGCACGGTGGTTCACGCCTGTAATCCCAGCACTTTGGGAGGCCAAGGCGGGTGGATCTCGAGGTCAGGAGTTCAAGACCAGCCTGGCCAAGATGGTGAAACCCCGTCTCTACTAAAAATAGAAAAATTAGTGGGGTGTGGTGGCGGGTGCCTGTAATCCCAGCTACTTGGGAGGCTGAGGCAGGGAATTGCTTGAGCCAGGGAGGCGGAGGTTGCAGTGAGCCAAGATCATGCCACTGTGCTCCAGTGTGGGCAACAGAGTGAGACTCCGTCTCAGAAACAAACAAACAAAAAAACAGGTGACTATCATCTCTTCATTCATCTTTCCTGCACTAATATTCACAAGTAATATTTGCCCTTTGAAGGTAAATTGTGTCAGTTCCAGTGGTAGCTGTGAAAGTGAATGAGGAATACTGTGGTCTTCACGTCCATAGTGTTTTGACATTATTCCAAATGTTTATCAGAGATAACAGCTTACTTGTGACCTACTTTGATTTGTAGGTTCAGAGCCTTGGTTTATATGCAAATGTAACTTGCCCTGGACTGTCATTGCCTTTGCAGCATGTTGATGAGTGGAATATTGGCCGGCTGAGAACAATCCTGGACTTGGTGGAAAAGGAAAGTGGGATCACCATTGAGGGTGTGAACACCCCATACCTGTACTTTGGCATGTGGAAGACATCTTTTGCTTGGCACACTGAAGACATGGACCTCTACAGCATCAACTACCTGCACTTCGGAGAACCAAAGTCCTGGTACAGTCTACCTGCAGTCGGCACCGGGCTTCTGTGCTACAGCACGGGCTCACATTCAGTGTGCATGGGAAGCACCTCAGGATTATGTTAAAGTGCAGACGCTGGTTCAGGCCTGGGGTGACATTCCATGTTTCCAACACACTTTCAAGTGCTAAGATGCTGTTGGAGCTCTGGTGCTCAGACCACCATTTGAGTAGGGAGGCTTTAGAGAGCAGGGCTCTGGCAGAGTTACCCAAAGACACGGGGGCTCTTCCAGGCTATCCGACTGCTTTCTGATTTTTTTTCTGAATAGGCCTGAGGCATTTCTTAGCAGCAGACTTCTAAGACTGGAGTCACTCCCTCAGATGATAGAAAGCTTTCTTTTCCTTATGATAAGAAAAAATATTAATACTTGGGGAGCAGCAGTGTGTGCTTAACACACGAGGGATTGCGAGGCTCTTCAGCATGCTTCCTGTTCGTTCTCCAGGGTGTTATTCTTGTTGGTGAGACAAACATTGGTTCTGTCTCCTCTCTCTGCACTGACCCATCTTTGAGTCTCAGCATTTTTTTTTTCTATTTTGAGACAGGGTCTCACTCTGTCACCCAGGGTGGAGTGCAGTGGCACCATTATGGCTCACTGCAGCCTTGACCTCCTGGGCTCAAGTGATCCTTCTACTTCAGCCTCCCAAGTAGCTGGGATTATAGGCATGCACCAGTATGCCCAGCTAATTTTTTTCCTTCTTTTTTTTAGGGTAGAGATGGGGTCTCACTATGTTGCACAGGCTGGTCTCAAACTGCTGGGCTCAAGCAGTCCTCCCACTTCAGCCTTCCAAAGTGCTAGGATTACAGGCATAAGCCACTGTACCTGGCCCCTGTCTCAGCATTTTAGTGAAGGTGCTGCAGATAACTGCAGTGGATAAGACAGATGAGATACCAACCTTCACACAGATCGGAGACTGGTCAGGAGGTAGAAAGTGTGAGAGAATGATCATATGGTGTGGGGACAGCTCTGATGGGGAAGAAGTGGGTGCTAAGGTCCACATAGGAAGGACAGATGGGTGAGATTAAAGAAGGCTTCTTTGGAAGAGGTGACAACTGAGATCCAAAACATAGGAAGGACAGATGGGTGAGATTAAAGAAGGCTTCTTTGGAAGAGGTGACAACTGAGATCCAAAACATGAGAAGGACATAACTGGGTGGAATGGTGGTGGGCTTAGCAGCTGGGAGATTGAGGGAAGTGAATCCAGGCAGTTGGAACCACAGATGCAGAGCTCCTGGATTAAGACAGCACATGAGGGCCAGTCGTGGTGGCTCACACCTGTAATCCCAGCACTTTGGGAGGCTGAGGCAGGTGGATCACCTGAGGTCAGGAGTTCGAGACCAGCCTGGCCAACATGGTGAAACCTGTCTCTACTAAAAATACAAAAGTAGCCGGGCATGGTGTGTTTAGGGAGCTAGGGGAAGTCTACTGTAGATTGAGTGCTGTGTAAAATGATGAGAAGTGAGTGATGAGGTCAGACGGGACACCATGGGGCGCATTATGGCGAGTTATGAAAACCACATCCACCTTCATGTCTTTATTCAGCATCCTCAGCCATGTTCTTTCTCAGGAGTTTTCTTTTCTTCTTTCAAGTGCTTTCCAGTTTCTAATCTTGGGGGAAAGAACCTTTTGAGCCTATGATTACCCCCCTCACTACTGTCCTATTTCCTTCCTCAGAAGGCTAGACTTGTAGGATGTGTAAATGTAGCTTTTGTGTCTTCACCATTGTTTACTCCAAAATTCCCTGCTCCTGGATTTTTGAATTCTCTTATAAAAGAAGGTTTTCCAGTTATTATATACATTCTTAGGTCCTCTGAAGTGGGACCTCCAGAGCCTTCTGTGTAGGGTTGCCTGATGGATCCTGGAGTCCTTTAGGTGACATTTTTGTCAATTCCTCTTCTCTGTTTTGTTTTATAATGAAGCTGTTTGTAGTGGGAGGATTTGTTGTTACTGTGAAATAATCTTCAGAAGAGATTAAAAAGGTTAAAATAGAGTTACTGTGAGTTTCAGAATATAAAATTTAACAATTTTGCAAAAGTTTTAAATAGTCCTAGGTGTCCTTTTTTTCTTTTCATTTTTTTAGGAAGAACAGTTTCGATGGTGTTTAGACACCTTACTGGGTAGAGAGGTAATTGATTGTTGGGTAATCAGTGTATGTAGCTCTTGGGGAGATAAAGGGAAAATGGGTTCATCAGCAGATACGGGGCTGGGTCTCTTAAGTGTCGGATCTATCTTGCACTTTGTTTTCCATTCTTCCTCTAGCCCTCCCCCCGTTTAGGCCTTTCAAGCCATTTAAAAATACCTTGAGCATTTTAAATACTGAGGTCTTATGGAAAACCTCATGACTTGTACCGTAATGACATCCTTTTTTTTAAAAAAAAAATGTTATATGAACAACATTATAAAGGAGAGTAATATTGTGTACCATAAATCCTGGCTCATGGTGAACACTTAATAAACATCTTATTAAGTGAATGAATATAGAAGAAATAAATTCACTCACCTTCTTTACGGGCTTTTACTCCTGTGCCGAAACAGTCTAATATTTCATTTTTTCAGATTCCTTTCTAGTGCTTGGGAAGTTAAAAAAAAATCTGCCATTTCAAGGTGTTTTGAGAGTGGGAATAAGCCCCTTAGCTTCTGTACCTGTCTCCGCCCAGCCTCTGATGCTCTCATGTGATTGCAGGTACTCTGTTCCACCTGAGCATGGAAAGCGGTTGGAACGCCTCGCCAAAGGTACTGTGTCTCCTCTGTTTGCTGGGTTGGACACTCCTATGAGCTGTGCTCCTTGCTCTACACTAAAATGTGCATTCCCCATGGTCAGATTCTTGCAGGTCCTGTCGCAGGCCTGCAGATGGGGGTGAGCCTCATTGGTTACCTTAAGAGGGCAGTGACAGAGCCTTTTCTTCCTTTGTCCTGAGCAAGGACTTGGTCATTTCTTCTTTGATTGTCTGTGCCTCAGTTTTAATGAGCAGTGGTGTTTCTTTGACCAGCGATAATGAACCAGACCCGGTATGACCGGTGTTTCCACTAAAGACCCAAATGTTAAAGAAAAAACTGCATTTTATGCTTTGTTTCTTTTCAGTGGACTTACATAGATTTGTATGTCTAGAGAACATACTTCAGGAAAGCCTGGGTAGATCATACTATAGCTGCATTACTGAAAAAAGATCAGGGATACAAGTGACTGGAGAAAAGGTCCTAAATAGTTTCAAAGCTCTATAAGAACAGAGGCAGCAGGCCGGGCGCGGTGGCTCAAGCCTATAATCCCAGCACTTTGGGAGGCCGAGACGGATGGATCACGAGGTCAGGAGATCGAGACCATCCTGGCGAACACGGTGAAACCCCGTCTCTACTAAAAAAATACAAAAAAAAACTAGCCGGGCGAGGTGGCGGGCGCCTGTAATCCCAGCTACTCGGGAGGCTGAGGCAGGAGAATGGCATAAACCCAGGAGGTGGAGCTTGCAGTGAGCTGAGATCCGGCCACTGCACTCCAGCCTGGGCGACAGAGCGAGACTCCGTCAAAAAAAAAAAAAAAAAAAAAAAACAGAGGCAGCTTGGGTGACCTTGGTTTCCCAAACAGGATTTCATTACCCATGTAATGCCCTACATGGGAGTGAGCCCAGAGGCTCACTGTAGAATCTTAGAATTGGTGCGGAGCTATAAGGATCCTTGGAGATCACATCGGTGATTCATCCTGTTTATCATTCCGATGAGAAGCACAGGTGTGAAGTGACTCCGGATTGCGGAGCTAGTGTGGAGCACTGTGTTAACCTACACCCTTTCAATTAAATAGGCTTTTTCCCAGGAAGTGCTCAAAGCTGTGAGGCGTTTCTCCGCCACAAGATGACCCTGATTTCCCCGTTAATGCTGAAGAAATATGGAATTCCCTTTGACAAGGTGAGCTGATGTTACATGCCAAAGTTCTCAGGCACCACCCTTTCTGGCCTTTTACAGAGTTTTATTCTAGTTCATCACTATACCAAGAGGGGGCCAAAGCTTAAACTATGTAACAACACTTTGATCTAAGAGCATTAAAGGTGGGGCCACTTTAGCTTCCAGAGGAGAGTCAGATCCCCTTGAACAGGGGTCATTTGGAGGAATGGTTAATTATAGTCATGTCATCTGATATGTCTGGGCTTTGCATAATTTTATAGAAGACAGCAAGACCCCAGGGGTTTTATGACTTACCCTTTGTTGCTCAGCTAAGTTGTGGTGGAGCTCAGAATTCCAGTTCTGTGGACCTCTGCCATTTGAAGCAGCTGTTTCAAGTCTGCTCTTGTTCAGGTGACTCAAGAGGCCGGAGAGTTTATGATCACTTTCCCTTATGGTTACCATGCCGGCTTTAACCATGGCTTTAACTGTGCGGAGTCTACCAATTTTGCTACCCGTCGGTGGATTGAGTATGGCAAGCAAGCTGTGCTGGTAAGTCTGCTTGATTTCTTTCTATAACACCATGATAAAAATGAGCAAATTCTGGTTAGATACGTTGGCTGGTGATTAGAATATTTCTTTGAGTTGCTGGAATTCAGAAACGAGCAGCTAGCAATGTGTCAGAGTACTAACATTTTGTGTTCATAAGGAATTTAAAAAAATGTGTTCAGATTTGGGAAGTATAAAATGAGGTTCTTAAGTCCACTAGGCATTAAAACCACATCCACACACGTTAATATTCTTGCCTTAGCCACTCTGAGACTTCTCTGTTGAAGTTCCTAGGGGTTTTCTTTACTCTAGGGAAGCAGCAGGGCTAGGCCTTTGACTCGTAGTAGTAGACTTGCTTGTGTGTTCCTGGCTTGGACAGGGAACAAGGGCAGGTGGCTCACCATCCTGGGGGCCTAAGTGCAGAGCCTAACCACCCTCTGTGACCCCAAGTTAGTGCCCAGGTAGATTTGCCCCAGTAGTATGTATTCTCTGCCCTTTTTTCCCTGCTTCCCTTCATATTTGAAGGTCCTGCAAGGATAATATGCCCTCAGCCTGTGAACCAACACAATCCAGTTATAAACCATCTTGCACTTGTTTCCATGTGGAGGGAGGAGCTAGGACGTGGGGGTGAGGTGGAAGCAGCAAGGTATGCTCACCTGGTGCTCTTCTGCTTCCTGCTGACAGTGCTCCTGTAGAAAGGACATGGTGAAGATCTCCATGGATGTGTTTGTGAGGAAGTTCCAGCCAGAAAGGTACAAACTTTGGAAAGCTGGGAAGGACAACACAGTTATTGACCATACTCTGCCCACGCCAGAAGCAGCTGAGTTTCTTAAGGAGAGTGAACTGCCTCCAAGAGCTGGCAATGAGGAGGAGTGCCCAGAGGAGGACATGGAAGGGGTGGAGGATGGAGAGGAAGGAGACTTGAAGACAAGGTAACCCAGCAGCCCTTTGTCGTGGCTGTGTGAGGGAGAGGTGTCTGGGTAGGTCCTGTAACCTGTGGAGAGGCTGTTTCTAAGATGCTGTTTGTGCCTCGGCTAAGGGAGTGTTCTTGGTAAAGGCTCCAGAAACCTGAGAGCCAGAGCATTCAGGCACTTTCTGAATGAGAGACCTGTAGTGGGCTGTAGTCTGCTGGAGCAAAGGGGTAATTTATATGAGTGTCAAGGCATTTATGTGCGAAGGTTGGGCTCCCCCTGAGCCAGAAAAGTCATGTTTTCTCATCATATCAGAGAGTCTTTTAAAAAGAAGTGTAGTGAGGATGAGACTCAAGGGCATTGGTAATGTTATGATTTAAGTCTGCAGTGCCATCAGAGCAGACTTAAGAGTCACCTTCTTAAGTCTGCACCAATGGGAAGCTGAGCCAGGGGATCTGTGCTCTGGGAATTTATCCTGGGCCATATGGGAAAGAAAGGAGGAACCGTGTCTTGGTACCTACTATATGCCAGACACTTTGCCAGCTACTCTGCATACCTTTTCTTAGTCCTCACAACAAATCTGTTAGGTGGGTGGTAATACCTGTATCTTCCAGATGATGGAACAAGCTCAGAGAGGTGAAGTCCCTCGTCTCAAGTCACAAATAAGAGGTGTCCCTGAGTTTTGAACCAGGCCTGACAGGCTCTGGCCATTCACTTTGGGTTGTGTGTGGATGTGTAGGAATGTCTTTGAGTAAGTGGATATATTTGTGGGCTCTTAAAAGATTTGCCCTCTCCCTTGCAGCCTGGCCAGGCACCGAATAGGGACAAAGAGGCACCGAGTTTGTCTTGAAATACCACAGGAGGTGAGTCAGAGTGAGCTCTTCCCCAAGGAGGAGCTGAGTTCTGAGCAGTATGAGATGACGGAGTGCCCGGCAGCCCTCGCCCCGGTGAGGCCCACCCATAGTTCTGTGCGGCAAGTTGAGGATGGTCTTACCTTCCCAGGTTAGTTGACTATGGTGTATTTTCCACAACCTTAACTCATACATGTGTCCCGTGTCAGATGCCATATTGAGTGCTGAGTGAGAAATAAAGAAAGCAGAGTGACAGGTCTGTGATCAGATAGTGTACTTGGAGTGTGAGAAGTGCTTTGGGTAGGGATATACAGGGTGGACTGGACACGTAGGGAAAAGCTCCTCCCTCTGCCTGGTCAGGGGTCAGGGAAACACTGGAGGTTTTGGTGAAGGTGACTCTTACAAGGTAAGTAGGACCTTCCCAGGCGGACAGAGAGAGAGGAGGGATGTAGAAAGGGTGTCCCAGAGGGGAGGAGCAGGGCACAGGCGTGGAGATGGGAGATTTTTTTTTTGAGATGGAGTCTTGCTCTGTCATGCAGGCTGGAGTGCAGTGGCGCAATCTCGACTCACTGCAACTTCTGCCTCCTGGGTTCAAGCGATTCTCCTGCCTCAGCCTCCCAACTAGCTAGGACTACAGGTGCCCACCACCACGCCTGGCTAATTTTTTTTCGTATTTTTAGTAGAGATGGGGTTTCACCATTTTGGCCAGGATGATCTTGAACTCCTGACTTCAGGTGATCCGCCTGCCTCGGCCTCCCAAAGTGCCGAGTGGGATTACAGTCTTGAGCCACCGTTCCCAGCAGAGATGGGAAATATTAATAGCATGGTCCACCTGGGGGAACTGGTGGGGAGTTTCCCTCAATTGAATATTAGGGTAGAAGGCAGCTGTGTGACCAGAAGGTGACACTGGAGAAATAGGAGAGGATGTAGGGCTGTCTGCCATTTTCATTTCCTCACTTGGAAGCTTAAGAAGCCATTTATATTTTAAGAGTGGGAGTGGTGTGATCAGTGTTGTTTAGCAGTCACTTGGAAGGTCATTGAGGCTAGATTTGTTGGAGAAAGCTTGTATCTGTCTTGAGTCAGGTATGACGCGAAGATGTGGTCTGCTGACAGCCAGGTAGCACTGTGGACTGACGTGCTGGACTGGCTTCTCTTCAGCAGATTTTCTTTCCCTTTTTTCCCTTCAAATTTATTTATTTATATTGACAGATAAAATGGTGCATATTTGTCATATACAACATAATTTTTTTGTTTTAGAAACAGAGTCTTGCTCTGTTGCACAAGCCTGTGCGAACACAGCTCACTGCAGCCTCAACTTTCCGGGCTCAAGCAATCCTTTTGCCTCAACCTCTCAAGTGGCCTGGACTACAGGCATACGCCACCATGCCTGGCTACTTTTTTGTTTTTTGAGACATAGTCAGTCTGTCACCCAGGCTGGAATGCAGTGGCGATCTCGGCTCACTGCAATCTCTGCCTCCCGGGTTCAAGTGATTCTCCTGCCTCAGCCTACTGAGTAGCTGGGACTACAGATGCGGGCCATCACGCCTGGCTGATTTTTTATATTTTTAGTAGAGATGGGGTTTCACCTTGTTAGCCAGGATGGTGTCGATCTCTTGACATCGTGATCTGCCTACCTTGGCCTCCCAAAGTGCTAGGATTACAGCCGTGAGCCACCGCGCCCGGCCCATGCCTGGCTAATTTTTAAATTTTGTAGAGACAGGGTCTCACTTTGTTGCCCAGGCTGGTCTTGAACTCCTGGGCTGTAGCAATCCTCCCATCTTGGCCTCCCAAAGTCCTGGGATTACAGTTGTGAACCACTGCTCCTGGTCCAACATGATTTGTGAAGTATATATATGTTGTGGAATGGTTAAATCTAGCTGATTAAAATACATATTACTTCACATAGTTACCATTTTTGCAGTGAGAACATTTAACATACACCCTCTTAATATTTTTCAAGATCTTTAGATTTTCTAGCATGGGCTGGGTAGCCAGGTCTCTGCTGAGCTCAGACTTGCATTTCCTGCAGGAGACTTTGGAGGAAATGGCAGCTGCCCCTTACTGAGTGTCTGCTGAGTGCCAGGCGGTGCTCAGGAGTCGTATTTATGAGCCCTGTAGAATTGTAGTAGCATCTTCTCACTACAGAGGAAGAAGCTAGAGGCCAGGAGGCTGAGCAGATAGCCCTGGCTCACAGTGCCCCTCAGTGACAGAGCCAGGATTGGAAGCCAGGTCCCATTCCTAGCCCATGTTCCTTGTGCTTTGCCACTCTGGCTTTTATCAGATTCACGTGTGCAGGTGGAACTTGGCTCTGTCTAATGTGTATGTGTGTTTCAGATTATTCTGACTCCACTGAAGTCAAATTTGAAGAGCTCAAAAATGTCAAACTAGAAGAGGAGGATGAGGAGGAAGAACAAGAAGCAGCAGCCTTGGATCTTTCTGTGAATCCTGCCTCTGTAGGGGGACGCCTTGTCTTCTCAGGCTCCCAAAAGAAGTCATCTTCCAGCCTGGGCTCTGGCTCTTCACGGGATTCTATCTCTTCTGATTCAGAAACTAGTGAGCCTCTCTCCTGCCAAGCCCAAGGGCAAACGGGAGTTCTCACTGTGCACAGTTATGCCAAAGGGGATGGCAGGGTCACTGTGGGAGAGCCATGCATGAGGAAGAAAGGAAGCGCCGCCAGAAGTATCAGTGAGCGGGAGCTGGCAGAGGTATGGGCTCCAGGCAGTGGTGTGGGGTGGGGAGCTGCCCTGAAGGACACCCTGTTGGGGAGGGGATCTGTGTTGGGGAGGTGGATCTGTGTGGTGGAGGTGCTGCAGGAGGGCAGGAGAAACCCTCAGTCAGTGCCTCCAGCCTGCAGTGGTTGTGTCCAGCAAAAGCCTGGGTGGCATTCACTCTCCCGGCTTGTTCTTTGCTGGGAGTTGCTTTTCTCATATCCCTGTGGCTTCTGATTCCAAGAATTGCATCAATGCAGCCTCAGTCACAGCAGCAGATCCTCCTCAGCCCACTTGGATCACAATGCCTTTTTTTTTTTCTTGAGATAGAGTCTTGCTCTGTTGCCTAGGCTGGAATGCAGTGGCATGATGTTGGCTCACTGCAACCTCTGCCTTCCAGGTTCAAGCAGTTCTCCTGCCTCAGCCTCCTGAGTAGCTGGTATTACAGGCGTGTGCCACTATGCCCAGCTAGTTTTTGTATTTTTAGTAGAGACAGGGTTTCACCATGTTGGCCAGACAGGTCTCGAACTCCTGAACTCAAGTGATCCGCCCACCTCAGCCTCCCAAAGTGCTGGACTTATAGGTGTGAGCCACTGTGGCTGGCCTTTTCAGTTGGGGTGGGTGGGAACTCTTCCTCTGACCCTCATTGCCTTAGCGGCACAAGGGTTAGAATGGCTGCCGTTGGAGCCCACGTGTTTGGGGGTTTGGGATGAGATGAGATGAGATGGCCTTTCTTACCTTGAAATTCAAGGGTTTTTTTTTCTTAGAAGTCTTGACTGCTCGGTAGACTCCCAGTATGACATTGATAGAACATCCTTTTGGAGACCAAGATGCATTCCCAAAGCTATAAATACGAACATGTGTGTTCAGGCTTCCTCCATAAATATATGTTGTCACCAAAAGCTGATTCCTGCTTTTGTATAAAATGGCTCTTGGTGGGTCTGCCACTATGGATGATCAGAGTCATGTCAGATGCAGCTGGACCCACACTATCCAAGTGACCTTCCCTGACTCCCCAGCCTTACAGCTTATGTGGGTCAAGCTTGCAGCTTTTGATGAGGGGTGGCAGATACAAGAAGCCAGTGCAGAGGGTCCTCTTGATTCCCTATTCCCTTACCTTTAGTTTTAAAATTTATCTCTTAAAATCTTCACTATGGAAAATTTCTGAAGTATGTACAGAATACCATCACGAGCCCCCGCGTGTACTCATCATATATATGATTAGCATTTGGCATATTTGCTTTCTGTTTTCTTTGGCTGCAGTACTTGACACTCAGTCATATTCACATTTCCCTAGTGTTGCCAATAATCCGTTTTTATGGTATGTTTGTCTCCTTGTTGTTAATACTTGTAACTTTTCTCGGTGCCTTCTCTGAATCTCAGGGTACGGTTTTTGTAGACTTCCTTTTTACCTTGTGAATGTTCCTCTTTCCATCCCACTGTGGTTGCAGGCTAATGAGCTAATAACTACTGTGTTTCCTTCTCATTGCCTCTGATTGCAGTTCTCTATGCCTTCTTATGGCACCTTCCATAAATGAGGGCTTTTTCAGCCTGGAAACCAGAGTCTCTTAAACTCCCAGTTGCCACCCAGCAATTCTTCCTTCACAGAGGCCCCGAGCCATTTCGTCCATCCTACTGTTCACTACAGTTCATACTGTCCTCTTGCTGAGTCTTCCTGACATTCTTGTTTCTAGTTGCAATCACAATCACAAAAAGCAGCTAAGAAGTAGCAAGAGCTCACTGTATATTAAATACTTTGTTTTTCTTTTTTGAGACAGGGTCTTGCTCTGTTGCCCAGGGTAGAGTGCAGTGGCACAGTCTTGGCTCACTGCAACTTCTGCCCCCTGGGTTCAACCCATCCTCCCCACCTCAGCCTCCCAAGTAGCTGGGACTACAGGTGCACACCACCACTCTCGGCTAATCTTTGTATTTTCTCGGCTCATCTTTGTATTTTTGTATTTTTTGTGGAGATGGGGTTTCACCTTGTTGCCCAGACTGGTCTCGAACTCCTGGGCTCAAGTGATCCTCCTCCCTTGATCTCCCAAAGTGCCATGATTTCAAGTGTAAGCCACTGTGCGCCTCACCGCCCCCCAGCTATTAAATACTTTATATGCATTGTTTAGTCTTTGTATTACTGCTTAATTAATCTTATTACAGAGTCAAGTGTTTGTGGGATTTTTTGGGGGTGGGAGGTGCAGGAAGCCAATAAATAACACCTGTCCTTTTCCTCTCAAATTTGGAACTATTTAATTGATGATACAAGAGTCAGGCATATGGAGCTCAGAATGTTGCTTTATTTACAAGTTAAAATGATTGAAGAAAGTGACTTTTAACCTGTGGCCAAATGGCCCTGCTACTCATTTACTCTTTTTTTTTTTTTTTGAGTCTGAGTCTCGCTCTGTTGCCCAGGCTGGAGTGCAGTGATGCAATCTTGGCTCACTGCAACCTCCACCTTCCGAGTTCAGGCGATTCTCCTGCCCCAGCCTCCTGAGTAGCCGGGATTACAGGCATGCATCACCACTCCTGGTTAATTTTTGTATTTTTTTTAGTAGAGATTTCACCATGTTGGCCAGGCTGGTTTGCAACTCCTGAGTGCCTGCCTCAGCCTCCCAAAGTGCTGAGATTACAGGTGTGAGCCATCGCGCCTGGACTACTCATTTACTCTTGATGTCTCCAGGCCCCTCTAGAGGCAAAGCATTTCCATGGAAGCCCTCAGCTTCCATGTGGTGTGGACATAGGCCAGAATGCACTCCCTCTCCAAAAGACAGATCCTATTGAAGTGAATCACAGCTTTTAAGGGCGTGGGGAGAAGCAAAGCCAGGACTCCTTCCATGTGGAAGTATGCTAGGGGAAGGGGTCTTCTCTCTGACATGTCTCTCTTTTTCAATCCTCTGCTCAAAAACCCTTGAGTGTCTTCTTGGTTCCTTTTTATTTCTGTATATACTTCTCAGGTCTAGCCTGATGATAGTACCCTAATACCCTCTCTGCTCCATCGCCATCCGTCCCTCCACCTCCAACATGTGCTAGCTTGTTTGTCTGAACTACTTAAAAGTCTCTAAAACTGTTTTGGCTGCCCTGCCTCTTCACTACTTTGTAATCATTTACAGCATGCCTGCTCTAGGCCAGGACTGTGCCTTCAAGGAACTCATAGTCTAGGAGAGATAGATAAGAGCAAATCATTCCAGTACTTAATGATACGTGTTGTGGTACAAGTGGGAGAGTTAGCAGTTCAGCTTGGGGTTGCAGTATGGATTTCAGGACTGCCCGAGAGAAGGAAACAGTTTAGGCCTGAGGTTAGGAGAATGCCAGGTGGATAGAATGAAATCGAAGAGAGAATCTGGGAGAGTAGGATATTCTAAATGCTCATGATAGCTCATGCCAGCATCAAAGCACTTGGGGATCTGCAGTGGTTTAGTTTGTCTCAGGTGTATAGGACTAGAGAGGGCCTCAGGTGGTGCTTTTGGAGGATATTAAGAGCCAGAACCTGGAGGGTCTGCTTTGTTGCTCTGGGAAGCAGTTTGACCTCCTAGTTACGGTGTAGGGAGCAGCAGAAGGGTCCCCACCATATGCACCGTATGGATTTGGAAATTGAAAACTTTCATAATTCATTCTTTTAAATGCATACACAAAGGGCTGGGTGTGATGGTGCATGCCTGTAATCCTAGCACTTTGGGAGGCTGACATGGGTGGATCACCTGAGGTCAGGAGTTCAAGATCAGCTTGTCCAACATGGTGAAACCCCATCTCTACTAAAAATAGAAAAATTAGCTGGGTGTGGTGGCGGGTGCCTACAATCCCAGCTGCTTGGGAGGCTGAGGCAGGAGAAGCGCTTGAACCCGGGGGCAGAGGTTGCAGTGAGGTGAGATCACACCACTGCT
Source organism: Rhinopithecus bieti (assembly GCF_001698545.2). Lineage (NCBI taxonomy): Eukaryota > Metazoa > Chordata > Mammalia > Primates > Cercopithecidae > Rhinopithecus > Rhinopithecus bieti. The sequence continues at coordinate 3,371,194 of NW_016807423.1, read as the reverse complement.
CTCCATTCTGGGTGAAAGAGTGAAAGTTTGTCTCAAAAAAATAAATAATAAATAAATGCACACACAAAGATTCAGAGGGAGGCCACGTAGGGTGCCGTGCACCTGTGGTCCCAGCACTTTGGGAGGCTGAGGTGCGAGAATCGCTTGAGCCCAAGAGGTTGAGGCTGCAATGAGCCATGACTGTACCATTGCACTACAGCCTGGGTGGCAGAATGACACAATATCTTAAAAAAGAAAGATGCAGAGCGAATAATACAGTGAACCCACAAATAAATTTTTTTTTTTGAGACGGAGTCTTGCTCTGTCGCCCAGGCTGGAGTGCAGTGGCATGATCTCGGCTCACTGCAGCCTCCACCTCCTGGCTTCAAGCAGTTCTTTGCCTTAGCCTCCTGAGTAGCTGGGATTATAGGCGCCTGCCACCACGCCCCGCTAATTTTTGTATTTTTAGTAGAGACAGGGTTTCACCATCTTGGCCAGGCTGGTCTTGAACTCCTGACCTCATGATCTACCCGCCTCAGCCTCCCAAAGTGCTGGAATTACAGGTGTGAGCCACCGCGCCCAGCCGAACCCATAAGTATTCTAACAGGTGTCAAGATCTTTCCATATTTGCTTTGTTTGTCCTGTTTTCAATTTGCCGAAGTATTTATATTAAAATTATATTATCTTTATTAGTATATAATGTACATATTTTTGGGGTGATATTTTAATACATTAATTTGTGAAGATTAAATCAGTGTAATTGGGAAATGCATCACCTTAAATATTTGTCTTTATGCTAGAAACATCCAAATTATTCTAACTATTTTGAAATGTACAATAGACTATTGTAAACTAGTCACCCTACTGATTTGTCAAACACTAGGTCTTATTTCTTCTATCAAGCTATGTATTTGTGCCCATTACTCTGCCTCTCTGCTGAAGTATTTTAAAGCACATCCCAGATACCTTGTCATTTCTTCCCTACTTCAGTGTGTATCTCTGAAAATATGGTCACTTTCAGCTGGGTGTGGTGGTTCACGCCTGTAATCCCAGTACTTTGGGAGGCCAAGGGGGTGGATCACCTGAGGTCAGGAGTTCGAGACCAGCCTGGCCAACATGGTGAAACCTCATCTCTACTAAAAATACAAAAATTAGCTGGGCGTTTTGGCGGGTGCCTGTAATCCTAGCTACTCAGGAAGCTGAAGCAGGAGAATTGCTTGAACCTGGGAGGCAGAGGTTGCGGTGAGCTGAGATCGCGCCATTGCACTCCAGCCTGGGCAACAGAGTGAGACTCCATCTCACAAAAAAAAATTTAAAAAAAAAAGAAAAATATGGTCACTTTCTCAGATAACTATGCCATTATTATACCTAAGAAAACTATAAAAATTCTTTAGCATAATTTACTATCCAGTCCATAATCACATTTCCTCATTGTCCAAACAAAGTCTGTTTTACAGTTGACTGGTTTGTATCAGGATTAAACCAAGGCCCACACCTTTGATTTGATGATGTTTTGAAGTCTTCCTTGATGTAGGCCAGCACCTCTCCCCATTTTTTCCTCACCATTGACTTAATCAAGAAGCTGTCATTGGTTGTCCAGTAAAGGGTTTTTTAAGTACTACACTGATGTTTTAGAAGATTGTTCTGGAGGCAGTATAAAGATTCTGGGGGGGAGGAAGAAAGAGGCAAAATTAGAAATTGTTAACAGAGGTTCTCTTGAAGGTGGAATTATGGATGATTTCACTTCCTACATTTATGCATCATTTGAATATTTTTATGATTAACATGTTATTTTTATAACTAAATACTTCTACTTCAGGAGAGGAGGAAAAAAGATTTGAAACAGGGAAACCAATTAGGAACCTGTTTCTTTAGTCTGAGAAAGAGGTAGTGAGGACCTGTGGGTGGTGGTGATAGGGATGGGGAGCAGAAAATGGACTTGAGCTACTTGGAAGGTGGGTGCACAGGACTGGGTGACTGGATGTGGGGTGAGTCAGAGGGTAGCATGGGGCTTGACTCGGGTTTCCGGCTTTGAGTTCTTGGGATGGATGGTGGTGCCATCCATATAGGATAGTGGTTATAAGAAAACTAGAGGGTTTTTAGTGTGGGCCAGGAAATGATTTGAGTTTGGGTACGTCTGGAGGGTAACTTTTGTGAGGTAGGCTATGGAGATACATAGACACAGCCTTGAAGCTGGGGGTGGAAGGGTTGGTCTGAGGGTGTGGGAGTCACCAGGAGGGCACTGGTGGGTATGGAAGAATGTGTGTAGAGTGAAGAACAGTTTCACAGTGTGGGGTGACGGGAGAGGGCCCAGGTAGGAGAATGTGAAGGAGCAGCCAGAGATCAGGAGAACTAGGAAACAACAGTGTATCCAGGGCCAGGGCAGGAGAAAAGTTCAAGACAACTGGAGATATGGCCAAGTGTGCCTTGTATTAAAGGGCAGGGTCCTGCTGAGTGCGGGAAGTTGAAGAGGTAGTGATTGGATTCTGGGGATCTAAGGAAGTGGGAGTGCAGGTGGAGGGACTGGAGGGGATGGCTGCAGATAGGTTTTTTGTTTGTTTTTGAGACAAGGTCTTGTGTTGCCCAGGCTGGAGTGCAGTGGTACGATCTCTGCTCACTGCAGCCTTGACCTCCCAGGCTCAAAGGATTCTCCCACCTCAGCCTCTCAAGTAGTTGGGACTATAGGCATGTGCCATTGTGCCCAGCTAATTTTTTTATTTTTGTAGTGATGGGGTATCCTTATGTTGCCTAGGCTGATCTTAAACTCCTGGGCCCAAGTGATCCTCCTGTCTCGGCCTCCCAAAGTGCTGAGATATAGGCATGAGCCATCACACCCAGCCTGTGTTTTTAAATTGTGGTAATATATACATGATATATTTACCTATTGTAACAGTTTTTGTAGTACACAGTTCAGTGGCAGTAAGTACATTAACTTTGTTGGGCCACTGTCACCAGAATGCAGATGGTTTTGAGGTGGGAGGAGATGGGGAATTTATCTCTGAGGGTCGCCTAGAGTAGTCAGATAATTACCTCTGCTTAGTGCAACCCAGTGCTTTTCAAAAGCCACTACTCTTAGAAACTCTTCATTGCTTTCCATCTAGTTCCCTTTCTTCTTTGAAGCTCTAGAGTACTTGCTTCTTAATGCCCTTGCCGTAGGCTGGTGAAGAATATAACCTTCTAGAAGCTGGGCTCTGTGCCACATTCATCCTCATTTCTTGAGTTACCAGCCCGGTCCACAGGGCTTGGCCTATGAAACCCTCTGTAATGAGGATGGAATGAGTAAATGGAAGGTCAGGTTTGTTTTCGTAAGAAGCCACCATCAGAATTAATTGACTGGGAGGAATAAGGGACAGTCAAGGTTTGGGGGCAGAAGCTGAGCAACTTTGCCCATCCCTGGAGAGGTCTAATAGCACTGGATCTATATTTGTAGACAACTGGGTTCCTTAGAGCACCCTTATATTCCCCTACCCCCACTTTAAGCATCCCCAAGCTGTAATTTGGGCTGCCTGCTGTTCAGTTTCCATGTCACCATCTATGTCAAGGGCCTTTTTTAGGTCAGTTTGGTAAACTGCAGTTTTTGGTAAAAGCACCCTGGCTGACTGACTGCCAAAGCTGTAGAGTTTTCATTACCTACTGACTGAGCCTCAGCCATATGTCTGCTGCAGAAGTTCTTGTTAGTTCACCTGCTTTGAAAAGTGAGTTCCCAAAACAAGGTGGGAGAACAATTGGTTCTTCTCTGTACAGAATAAACCCTAACAGGAACACTAACCTTGATGCTGGTGCCGGATGTTGGAGGAGGGAGGAAAGAACTCAGGAGCCTTGCCGGGCGCGGTGGCTTAAGCCTGTAATCCCAGCACTTTGGGAGGCCGAGACGGGCGGATCATGAGGTCAGGAGATCGAGACCATACTGGCTAACATGGTGAAACCCCATCTCTACTAAAATACAAAAAACTAGCCAGGCGAGGTGGCGGGTGCCTATAGTCCCAGCTACTCCGGAGGCTGAGGCAGGAGAATGGCATAAACCCGGGAGGCGGAGCTTGCAGTGAGCTGAGATCTGGCCACTGCACTTCAGCCTGGGAGACAGAGCGAGACTCCGTCTCAAAAAAAAAAAAAAAAAAAAAACTCAGGAGCCTTGAGCTCCAGCTTTCTTACAGGCAGGGCCCTGGGAGAATACGTGCCATCCCACCCTGTCTGCAAAAAGAGCCCTTTGGGGAAGGGTTTATTACTGCCATTTTACTGGTAGGGCTGCTACTCGTCCAGGCTCATACAGCTAGTTGGTTTCTGTTATATGCTGAGGGAATTTAGAAACTGGAGCAATCCCAGGGAAGGCAGCACCATGAGAAGGGTGCGGATGCCATGGTAGCAGGAGGAGTACTGGCCAGGAGATGAGGAAATGTGAAAAAATATTCAAATATTTGAATGGACCTGACTACTTTGGTCAGAGGCAGCATGACAGTAGTGGAAAGGGCTCAGACTTCAGACTTGGACACTAGGTCTCTCTCCCTGAGGTTAGAAATCATGTCTTGTTCATCTCTACACTGCCAAAACGAGTATTCCCACCGTATGCTGGCTATATAGGAGGTGCTATGAACATACTGATCATGGAAAAAGTGTCCTCTTCCTTTCCCAAGCTGCATTCTGGTGTTCTTGACCTTCACCCTTCCACCTCCTCTGGGTGATCTTAGGTACCTCCTACCCTGTATTTGTTTCCTATTGCTGCTATAACAAGGTACCACAAACACAGAGGCTGAAACACTTGTGCTCTTGTGGTTCTTTAGTTTAGAAGTCTGAAATGGGTTTCACTGAGCTAAAATGAAGGCGTCAGCAGGGCTGTGTACCTTCCTGGAGGCTCTCGGGGTAGGACCCATTTCCTTGCCCTTTCCAGCCTCCCTAGGCCGTCCACATTCCTTGGCTCCTGGACCTCTACGTCCATGGTCAAAGGCAGGGGCATCCAGCCAAGTGTCTCTGGCATCACATCACTCAGATAGACTCTTCTGCTTCCTTCTGTTGTATTCCCCATTGGGATTATACTGGGCCCACCTGAATGATCCAGGATACTCCCTATTGTAAAGACTATCTGATTAGCAATCTTAATTCTCTTTCACCATGGTAGAATAACATATTCACAGGGATTGGGATGTGGGCATATTGGGGAACCATTATTCTCTCTACCAAATATCCTATTATCTCCCTTTCACAAGCTGCTGCTTTGCCTATAAAGCCAAGCTCACGTAGCCCCTATACAATTCTAGAGGAAATTTCCTTCTCAAACTATGATCTCATTTTTCCCTTGATCTTTTCAAAAATACTCTGTGATGTATTCACTCCTTAGTTTCTTATTCTTTGTCCACTGGAACTTATCTTAAAAAACAGTCCTGATAGCTCCCTGTTGCTGAGTGAGTCCCTTGGCCACTTCCCTGCTCAGCTCTTCTGTGTTCTTTCGCCTGTGGATCTCCCCCTCCCCAAAGCCGTCCCTTTGTTGGCTTTCTGGTATTCCTCTTACCTGTCTGCTTCGGAGTCTCCTTTTCTCCCTTCTTCCTCCTGTCCCTGGAAGGCTTAGTCAATTTATCACCCACGACAATCTCATCTCCCACCATTGTAATTCTGAACCTGGTGCTGCAGGTTCCCAGATCTTGCTCTGACCTCTTTTCTGAACCCCCTGAATTTCTTATTGCCTCCCCTGGGTATTTCCAAATGAAAAGACCCTTGGATCCATGTTGTGTACCCCACACAGCTTGTTTAACCTGGTTTGTTATTAGCCTCCACTTCCTCCACATGAGCCCTGTCACCTTGGTGGTCCAGGCTAGAAATCTCCACCGTTTCTGGCTTCTTTATTCTCATTCCTTTTTTCCCTAGTCTGCCACAGCCCACAGGTTTAGGCCTATTGTCCAGGTGCCCTCAAAGTGATGGCAGGGGCAGGTCAGTGGCAGGGGGGGAAACAGGAATATTATTGGGGTATAGGAATAAAGCAAAATTAACTTTATTTTTATCTTAACCTTTTATAGTCTGTTTTTGCTTTAAAATGTGCATATGTGCATTAGTATTAGTATATGTAATTGATTAGTAAGTATTATGTAGGTTGGGGGTACGTGCTCCTAAATTTTCTATTTACATGGTAAGACTATCAAAGTTGGGCAAGTATGGGTTTTCCAGTTTGTTTTAACCAAAGAACCCTTTTACTTACTTATTGATTGATTGGAGACAAAGTCTCACTTCTGTCATCTAGGCTGGAGTGCAGTGGTGCAGTCTCAGCTCACTCACTGCAGCCTTGACCTTCCGGGCTCAGGTGATCCTCCCACCTCAGCCTCCCAAAGTGCTGGGATTGTAGGCGTGAGCCACTGTGCCTGGCCAGAACCCTTTCTTTAAGTGAAATCGTAATCAATTAAAACATACAAATCAAAAGCAGAGCCATTCTGGTTGGAAAGAAGGTGGGGCCTCAAGCCCTTTTTGTTCACTCTAATGGAGGCTCCTTAGGCGCTTTCCGGATGTACATTTTGAAAACCATTGGTTTAGACAGTTGATACAGTTCAGGTCTGATTAAGTCTATGGTCATGTAAGTCTTCATGGACATCAGCAGGAAAAGATCCCTAATATCCTCACTCCACCATATTCCTCCATACTGCTGCAGCATCCTTACTCACCTAAGCACAGATCACATCTTCTTTGTTTCTCCACACCTTCTTCTTTTCCTGAGCAGGCCTTTGCACACAGTAGGTGCCCAGTGAATATTTGTTGAATGAATGGCAAATGGACGGCAAAACTTGTTGGCAAAATTTACATTTGGAAGATTAGGCTCTGTTCTTCCTGGACATGGCCTGTTCAGAAGTTGTTTTCTCTTGGCATTCCAACTGTGGTCCTTAACTCCTGGGGCTCTGTGTAGTCGCACATGGAGTCTGTAGGCCCAGGGTGTCTTCTCTAAGGTAGCACTGCAGCATTTATGGCATTGGTTTTTGTCACAGTTGTAAAGTGGCCCTCTTTCAGGCCTCATTTCCTTGCTTAATGGATTTTGCTAACCCTACATCTCCTAATGTCAGTGTAACCAAGTTTTAAATATGTTGATTAGAAAGAAACCCTTCTGTAGTGTTTCTGAGTCAATCCTGTACATTTAAATCTAATTACATTTGCTCTGACATTATGTAAATGCAGTGTTAAATCAACCTTTCCCTTTGCAGCCAGGCCAGAGTTTCAGATGCACTTTCCGTCCTCACTCATGTTCTCCCCTAGAGAAGCAGCAGCTAACTGAGGAATGAACAATATCTGCTAGAGCTGAAGTCTTGGCAGTGTATAAGGAGAGGGTGGCCTATTTTACTTTTAATAGGTTAGCTGCTGCTCACCCCTTTGGGTGTCCCCTAGACACTCCTGGGTGGCCCAGCTGCCTGGCATATTGTAACAGGTACTGTTGACCTACTGGGCCAAGGGAAGGGGTGCCTAGGCTCCTTGGGGGCTCTCTCACTTGGGCCACCTCGGTAGTCTCACGGCAGTGAGCTTAAGGGACGGGGCAAGGCTCTCTCAGAGCGGAAGCAGGCTTGTTTTTGGTACGTTTGTTTCAGGCTGCTCCTGAGAAGGCCAAGAACCACACTTGGGTTTTCCCCCATATTTACATAATCCTGGTTCAGACTAGTTTGGTACGTGGTATTGTCACTTGGCTTTTTCTAAGACAGGTATTTTCTGTGTTTGGTTTTATATGTCTTTTTGTTTCTCTGTGCCCCTCTCTTTCCTTTGGTTTTCATTGTGAGGGTGACTTGTGCTGTCTCTCAAGTGGAGACAAGACCAATTTAATTTCTTCTGGTTTGCCTAGGTTGCGAATGAATACATGTTTTCCCTGGAGGAGAATAAGAAGTCCAAGGGACGCCGTCAGCCTTTAAGCAAGCTCCCCCGCCATCACCCACTTGTGCTGCAGGAGTGTGTCAGTGATGATGGTAAGTGTTGTTTTTCCTTCACCAGGAAGAAAGCAGCTCACCACATTAGACTTGACAGGACAGGACATCAGAAGGCCAAGCTTAGGGATAAGGGTAGGCCTGTGGCTTAGCTGCTCTTCCAGATTTCCATAGAGAGGACTGGATTTCCTTATATCTAATTCACTAACCAGATTTCATTATAAGTTTGAGTATCTTGCAGTGTACCTTAATAGGGGATAATTGCAGGCAGGTTTTTTCCTTTCTTTTCCTGGGAGGTACACAGCTGATTTTTCAAGATAGAAACTCCTGTCAGTGATGCAAAGCCCTGTGCTGGATATGTGGCTGCAAAGATAACTAAGATATGTCTGTGCCTTCAAGACACTCACAGCGTAGTGGGGAAACTGGACAGGTGAACAGATCTCAAGAAAGAAGAGGCGCCTGGACGCGGTAGCTCATGCCTATAATCCCAGCACTTTGGAAGGCCAAGGCGGGCAGATCACGAGGTTAGGAGATCGAGACTATCCTGGCTAACACATGAAACGCTATCTCTACTAAAACTACAAAAAATTAGCCGGGTGTCATGGCCCATGCCTGTAGTCCCAGCTACTCAGGAGGCTGAAGCAGGAGAATTGCTTGAACCCAGGAGGCGGAGGTTGCAGTGAGCTGAGATCGCGCCACTGCACTCCAGCCTGGGCAACAGAGCGAGACACCGTCTCAAAAAAAAAAAAAAAAAAAAAAAAAAAAAAAAAAGAAGAGGTATTACTCTGGGGCAGAAGGACAGCATGCCTTGGAGAAGAGGAGCAGGAGGCTGTAGTCAGAGGAACTCTAGTCAGCTCAGTGTGGCTAGAGCTGGAGGGCAAGGCCAGGGAGTGATAGGTGGGTTAGGAGGAGGGGGACCAGATCCTGGAGAGCATTATCATGGAGGCCAGAGTGAGGAGTTTGCCTTACTGGCATTCAGGAGCTAGTGACACTTTTCAAGCAGAGGAATGACATGGTCATTTAGATTCCTTTAGAAAAGATCACTCCTAGTGCTGGCATCTTGAGGATGGCTTTGAGAGGACCACATGGTCTTCCATAATGGTCTGTCTACAATATGAAGGTCTGAAGTAGGATGGTGGTGGTAGGGAATATATTTGGAAGATAAAATCAACTGGATTTGGTGACTGGCTGTGGAGCTATGAGGATGGTAGTTGAGGAGGATGAGTTGAGTGCCTCCCTGGTTTGTAGCTTTGGTTGGGGAAACCTGAGTTCAGTGTCTATGGAGGACGTAGACTTAGGAGTTGGCACTGAGGTGACATTTGATACAATTGTTGGAATAATGAGGCTGCTCTTGGGGAGGGGACCAAGGTGGGTGAGCAGAGGCTGGGGCTAGGTGGACAGAGGAGGGAAGGGAGCCTGTGAAGGAGGCAGAGAAGCAGGGTAAGCAGACATGTGTAAGGAAAACCAGGAAATATGGCACTGAAGCTCAGGGTGCATTGACATCAGTGGAGAGTGGTCTCCTGTGCTGCCTGGAGCCCAGAGATCCAGGAAGATCAGCACTGCTGAGCCTCAGCTCCGGCTCGGTTGGTTACTGGGCCCTGGCACCCTCAAGGAGAGCAGAGTCAATTGTACTTGTTACTCTTGACTAACGTCAGACCCTGTCCTACCTGATCCTCTCCTTCCTGATCAGTGCCCCATCTCTGCCTTTTTTTTTTTTTTTTTTTTTAAGTAGAAAGATCATGATATGGCTGGGCGTGGTGGCTCATGCCTGTAATCCCAGCACTCTGGGAGGCTGAGGCGGGTGGATCACAAGGTCAGGAGATCAAGACCATCCTGGCTAACATGGTGAAACCCCATCTCTACTAAAATACAAAAAATTAGCCGGGTGTAGTGGTGGGCGCCTGTAGGCTCAGCTACTCAGGAGGTTGAGACAGGAGAATGGCTTGAACCTGGGAGGCGGAGCTTGCAGTGAGCCGAGATGATACCACTGCACTCCAGCCTGGGCAACAGAGCAAGACTCCGTCTCAATAAAAACAACAACCACCAAAAAAAAAAAAAAAA
>NW_016807423.1:3325216-3361170 GCF_001698545.2 Rhinopithecus bieti | reverse complement strand
TTTTTTTTTTTTTTTTTTAAGTAGAAAGATCATGATATGGCTGGGCGTGGTGGCTCATGCCTGTAATCCCAGCACTCTGGGAGGCTGAGGCGGGTGGATCACAAGGTCAGGAGATCAAGACCATCCTGGCTAACATGGTGAAACCCCATCTCTACTAAAAATACAAAAAATTAGCCGGGTGTAGTGGTGGGCGCCTGTAGGCTCAGCTACTCAGGAGGTTGAGACAGGAGAATGGCTTGAACCTGGGAGGCGGAGCTTGCAGTGAGCCGAGATGATACCACTGCACTCCAGCCTGGGCGACAGAGCAAGACTCCGTCTCAATAAAACAACAACCACCAAAAAAAAAAAAAAAGATCATGATAAACAGGGTGGGGAACATCCCTTCTGTCCTCCATTCAGAAGTGTGGCAGGACCCTGAGTCAGGTCCTAGGAAGTTCTCTGTGTTCTTATTCCAGCCCAGACAGAAAGTTCAGGTTCTCTGGATAGCATGAGCCTATCTCCCGATTGGTTTAAAGCAATACAGACTTTAGGAAACTGGAAAAGTTACCAAGAGGAATACAAAATTACCCTTCAAAGATGACCATTATAAATATATTAACATATTATCTTCTTGACTTTTCTAGTCAGATAGTAAGAGTATGTCCATGTATATCTTTTTAAAATAATGCAGTTGAGATAATACACAACTTTCCCCTACTTTTTTTGTTTCGTGTTTTTTTTTTTTTTGAGACAGAGTCTCACTCACTCTGTTGCCCAGGCTGGAGTGCAGTGGCATGATCTTGGCTCACTGCAACCTCTGCCTCCTGAGTTCAAGTGATTCTCCTGCCTCAGCCTCCCAAATAGCTAGGATCACAGGCGTGTGCTGCGACTCCCGGCTAATTTTTGTATCTTTAGTAGAGACGGGGTTTTGCCATGTTGGCCAGGCTGGTCTCGAACTCCTGATGACCTCAAGTGATCCGCCCACTTCAGCCTCCCAAAGTGCTGGGATTACAGGCGTGAGCCACCACGCCCAGCCCCATAATATCCTTGAATCTTCAGTCCATGACCATCTTTCCGTCCTTGTCCCAAGAATGTGTTTTATAGTTATTTCTTTTGAACTCTAATATAAATCAAGCTAAGGTCACATACTGTATTTGGAAGTTATGTTTCTTTAGTGTTGTATGCCCCTCCCCCTACTTTAAAAAAATTTCAATTCAAGCATAACAATTCAGTGACATGCACACATTTTAACTGTACAGCTCAATGAAATTTTATGTATGTAAACTGTGTGATTTTGCTTCCTGCAATTTTCACTTAACGTAGTGAACATTTTCCCTCATCATTCAGTATTCACAAATGGAATGATCTGGGGCCACTTTTGGCTTTGTAAATGAAACAGATGTCAGTGTGTTAATTTTTTAGTTGTGAGTGTGAGCCTGCCTCTCTGTTTCTGTTTCTTCCATTCTATCTTGGTCACTCCTGTTTGGCCAGGATAACAAAAAAAAATCTGTGCTTGGGTTCTGGGCACCATGGCTCCTGATTGCAGCTGAACGATGGGGCATATAGGGGTTGATTTTCATTGTCTGCGTTGGTGTCCTTAGGGTACACTGAGGTGGCGCACAATGGCAGCTGCCAGATGCCTTCAGATTAAACATGACTGTGAGGGCAGTGTAGAAAACTATCTGCTCTGAGCTGGAGCTGCCAGAAATGAAGAAACAGGCACCTAATGGAAGTACAGACCAGAGCTCTCCTTGGCTGCTTTGAACAGATTTCAGGGGCCTTTGAGAAAGCACTTCTGTTTGGGAAGAAGGAGGGTCATAGCTGAGGACTGATGATGCCACTCACAGCGAGATGCAGGGATCCCCTAGGATGCCCTGTGTGATGGGGCTGGCACAGAGCCAGTCTCCTTTCAGGGGCCGCATACTTGGGCCTTGCTTGGTCACACTTGCCAAAGAAGGGCATAGCAACTGTAGCTTCTCATACCTCCCTCGCATGGTAGAGCATCTGGAGAAACATTTTGGACATCTACCAAAGAGTGCCCTCATTTACTCATAACCTTCAGAATTTTGGCGTTTCCTTTACTTCCCTGTTTCTGTTTCCTTGTTTCTGCTGGGAGCTTGTGGACTATGCCCGTATTTTACTGATTTAGGAAGAACTGGGAAATGTGCACCTTCATCACTTATATGAGTTTTGTGAGCAAACTTTTTTTGATTTCCACTCAGCAGTGTGTCCCTTTCTTGTAGGAAGATGCACCCAAAGGGGATTTTTCCTTCCCAGGCCTTTCCTTCCCAGGTGAAGTCTGATGAGTTGTATGTTCTGCTGTCTAGCGTACCTAGGAGATACCATCTGTCATGACCAGGGATATATAAAGGGCCAGGAAGTCAGTATTTTAGGCTTTACAGCCCTCATTAGTCTCTGTGGTTGTCACCGTCTTTTTTTTTTTTAAGCCCCAATGCTGAAAATGTAAAAACAAAGCTGGGTGCAGTGGCACATGCCTATAATCCAAGCTACTTGGACAGCTGCAATGGGAGGATCACTTGAGTCCAGGAGTTTGAGGCTGTGGTGGGCTATGATCACACATGTAAATAGCCACTGTACTCCAGCCTGGGCAGCATAGCGAGACCCCATAACAAAGATGTAAAAACAATTCTTAACTTCCCGAGTGGGCTGGATTCAGCCTGCAGGATATTGTTTGCCAGCGTCAGGACATCACATCTTGTGGCTGGGAAGAGGAATCATCTTGGACATGTAGCTCCGCTTTCTTCTGAGGCAGAGCTAGGAGGGGTTGGGGAGCCTTGTCCAGAATAGGTACATACCCCTGACCTTTCCAGAGGAAGCTGGAAAGTCCTGGCCAAGGACCATGATATTACAACTTTTAAGCTTTGCCAATTCCCTGTTATTTTCCTTCCTTGTTTAGCTGCACTAAAGGGAAAACTCTAAAAGGTAAAGGACTTAACAGGCTGACATTTTGGAGGCAGCAAATAAGATGGTTTCTGGCAAGATGGTGCTTCATTCTGCTGTCCTTGGGCAGAGGGGCTGAATGTGGCAGCTGTTAAGGGAGAGCAGAGCAAGCTGAGCTCATGGGACAGGAGGAAAATTGGAGGCCATGAGTCAGTTTGGCCAGGGAATGGGGTACTGGCAGGACTGCCTACACATCATCAAGATACTGAAGGAGTCTACTGACAGTTCTTCCATCCTTTGCCTTTATCATCTTTAGGAATCCAGGAGTCACCCTTGGTCCAAACCTAGGACCAGGAGTCCTAGTTGAACTCATCTGCTCTCCAGGCAGAGCCACACATGTGCAGGGTTGGTGCTGACTCACATTTCTGTTTCCTCCGCTAGAGACATCTGAACAGCTGACCCCTGAGGAAGAGTCTGAGGAGACAGAGGCCTGGGCCAAGCCTCTGAGCCAACTGTGGCAGAACCGACCTCCAAACTTTGAGGCTGAGAAGGAATTCAATGAGACCATGGCCCAGCAGGCCCCTCACTGCGCTGTCTGTATGATCTTCCAGACTTACCATCAGGTAAGCCAGCTTCATGCACTCTGTTTACCCAGGACCAGCAATCAGAGGGGAGCTAGATTTAATTGTGAGTATATAGCTTGTCACTGATTGTCTTGGGAAAGGCAACCTCCATCTCTGGCATTCTCTGCCCCATCTGTGTATTGGTCAGTCTTCTCCAGGCAGATAACCCAGCAACGTGGGTTTCAATTGAGAATGCTTTGGAGATGAGCTGAGGGGGGGGCTTAGGCTCCCCTTTGCACATGCACTCACCACAGACATCATTGTTTGCAGAGCAATCTGCATTTTTCTTATTCTGGTCCGTGGTTATTCCTGTCAAGTGGTTTGTAGTCCTGGCCAGTGTGGAGAACTAATTTCTTTACCACAGTCTGAACTTCAGCTGAAAAGCCAGATCCTCTAATGTTGTTTTTCTTTTCCCATTGCCACAATGGGTGTTGCCAGTAGCAGAAGGAACTTGGGAGGGGTAGAAGCAAGGGCCCAATATGTGAGGAGGGGTTGGGAAGCAAGACTGCTGAGCTCAGCTGTGTGCTTCATACTCTAGGGCATGTATGGATTCACTGATAGATCTCTCTGGGTCCAGCTCTAGGATGCCAGGAAGGCATTCACAGCAGCAGGTGCCAGGGGACCAGCTCAGTCTCAGCTGGAACCTGCACAGCGTGGCAGGTAGATAAGTGGTCCTTAACCTGCCCTGGTGGTTAAAGTAGCATGGCTACTGCTGAGGCTGGCAGGGCCCCCAATTCATGCTTGCTGAAAATGGAACCTCAGACCAACACACTTTGGATTAGGAACTCGCTAAATCTTTCCATTGACAAAAAGCAAAACCAAAGCCTTTGCCTACGAGGGGAGTGAATGGCTGGGTTCTTACTATAAGCAGATCTACTAAGTAGGAGCTTCACAAATGGCATAGGCTCTGGGGTTGACATCTTTCTGGGCCTCATCCTTGGAATGGGGATGCAGGTGCCATCCAGCAGATACTTGCAATCAGTATAGTTTGCCAAGGGAAGTATGTGGATATAAGTTCTTCCTGGAGGGACCCTGAGCCAGGAATCACACAGGTGGGGCTCCAGCCATGTAACAGTGCTGCAGTTCAGGTGACCTGCTAACAGGTCACCACAAGAGGCAATTAGTGCTGGCCTATTAGGAGCATCTGCTCTGGGTACACTCCCTGGGTGGGGTCACTGCATGGTGTAGCACATAAGGGAGCCCACAGTAGCAGCCTAACTGCTAACATTTCAGTGCTTTTTTTTTTTTTTTTTTTTTTAAAGATGGAGTCTCAGTCTGTTACCCAGGCTGGAGTGCAGTGGCGTGATCTCGGCTCACCGCAACCTCTGCCTCCCCAGTTCAAGCGATTCTCCTGCCTCAGCCTCCCAAATAGCTGGGACTACAGGCATGCGCCACCACACCCAGCTAATTTTTGTATTTTTAGTAGAGATGGGGTTTCACCATGTTGGCCAGGCTGATCTCGAACTCCTGACCTCTGGTGATCCATCTGCCTTGGCCTCCTGAAGTGCTGGGATTACAGGCATGAGCCACCTCACCTGGCCTCTCAGTGCATTTTGTTACCACTTGCTTTGGGAAAATTGAAATCCCAGTTGCCTCTTACCTTGCTCCCTTTTCTCAGTTGTCCCCTAGGGGTCTTTGTATAATGCTGCTGTGAGAAATTGAATTTGAGTCATTAGAGGTAACTTCAATTAGCAGCTCCGGGATAATGGCTGTGCCCCCGGGAACTATAGCCATAGTCAGATCGGTAAGAGAGCCAGCTTTCTGCTGATAGAGCAGGTGGAAGGCTAAGAGCATAGACATGTACTCACTGAGGTGTATACTTGTTCTTTCCCCTTAGGTTGAGTTTGGAGGCTTTAATCAGAACTGCGGAAATGCTTCAGATTTAGCCCCCCAGAAGCAGAGGACCAAGCCTTTGATTCCGGAAATGTGCTTCACTTCGACTGGCTGCAGCACAGACATCAACCTTTCTACTCCTTACCTTGAGGAGGATGGCACCAGCATACTTGTTTCCTGCAAGAAGTGCAGCGTCCGGGTCCATGCCAGTGAGTGCTGCTCACCTTTCTGTGTGTCCTGTCCCAAGAGTATGGGCCTGGCTGCTGGAAGTTCTTGCTACCTCCTGGCCTCCCAGCCCCTAAAAGATTGTTGATGTTTTATTGGGAGAGTCTGTTGCTAGCTGATTTTTTCTGTGTCTCCAGGGGTCCATACTGGCACTAGGCATCTCTGTGCCATCCTCTTGGTTGCAGATAGCAGAAAGGGATTAGTTCCTGCCACTTACTAGGTGTTTGTACCAGTGAATCTACAGTTTCTGACTTTTTGAGACTTTAAGCCATACTATATGCCTGAGTCCTGGGGACTCAGACTAAAGAAAACTAAGGGGTTTCTGTGAGATTTGGTTGTAGCTTTGGGAGGTGGTATATGGAAAGGAATTGCAAACCTCCCTTTTGACTCCGACCACTGGGTTTAATTTGCACATCTTGGTGTCCCTGTTAGGTTGCTATGGGGTCCCCCCTGCAAAGGCTTCTGAAGACTGGATGTGTTCTCGCTGTTCAGCCAATGCCCTAGAGGAGGTGAGTGATCCCACATGGTTACTGTCTTCACCGTAAGTCTTGGTGCATATTCAGGGCCGGACGATTTCATGTTGGACTCAGTATTCCCAGCAGTCTGCATAGGGTCTGGTATGCGGTGATGTCAGAGAGCAAGTATTGTGAGAGTAAATCCTATGACAGTGAGAGTGGTTGCTGCCCACTTAACGGAGTCTGGACGCTGTGTTAGCTCCATTATGTGAAGACCAACTAGTGGTCTTCCTGTGGGAAGAACAATAACTCCCTTAAAAGAATTTAGCCATTTTGAGTTGGAGCCTCAGAAAGGGGCTCAGATGATTCATTGTGCAGTTTTCTCTTCACCGTACCCCTGGAACCTGGCTGTACCTAGCCCACAAAAGAAGCAGTCAGATCCCTGTCGTGCCTCTAGTTTGAGCAAAGTATCTTTCATGACTTTGCTGAGAGTTGTTATTAGCAGTAACAGTGAAGAGGATTATATGAAGTCACGCGAATACTTGGCACACTTTAGCCCTGAGTGGCCTCTCCTTCTGACAGGGCGTCCTGGTGCAGGGGCTGCCTGGGTGAAGCCCCACATGCTATTATGCTGCTTTCTTATGTGGAGGAGTTGCCCGAAGCAGGTCCAGGGGAGAGCAGATTGAATGTTAATGACTTGGTGTTAACCACTTTTTCCTCCCTTTCCTTTCTTGGCAGGACTGCTGTTTATGCTCATTACGAGGAGGGGCCCTGCAGAGAGCAAATGATGACAGGTAAGTTTCCTGAGTAGTGCCTTGGAATGCACAGGCTCAGTTCTGAAGCACACAGTGTCTGTGAGGGCACTAGCTGTTCTTCTGAATGACTGATGAGGATTTGGGAAGCACATCGTGTGGAGCTGGAATAGCATCTCCAAGACTCATTTTAAAAATGGAATGCTAAGGGAGCCAAGCAGTCCCAGACTTTCCAACTCCAGCTGCTCCTCTGCAGCAGAGATGTCAATGACATCCTCCTTTGGAGGCGCTAAGAATGGACTCATGAGAATATGAAGGCTGTGAAGGTGATGCGCAGGGACTGTGTGGGCTGGAGTCAGGACATTCACCTTGCCACAGCTGGCGCTGGTGGGCCGAGGCGGCCCACAGGCTAGCAAGCACTTCTCCACATGGCAAACTCCCTGGCTCAGACCTGCTGTTTGGAATGAAGCGAGTGTGCTCAAGGAGGACACTGAGGAGAGCTCAGACAGGCCCACCCACTATGGAACCAAATCTACTGAAGTTTCTGGGCTTCTCAGCTGTTGGGCAACTCATTTTTATGGAGTGAATCTTTGTGCTTAGACATATGCTTAGTTGCTCTGAGGTGGAAACGTAAGATGAATGAGGTTTCTGACGTGGGAGAGCTGGCTGTTTAGGGCATGGTGCATGCAGGTCAGTGCTGAGTATCCTGCTTCTAAGTAGAATCCCGTGGCAACTTGCAGCATATGTTCAGTCCAGCCGTCTGCCCTCAAGAGTCCCTGTCATGCTGTCCCTGAGAGATGGCTACTCTGCTTGCTGCTTCTGCTCCTTCAAAGGCACTTGCTGCCATTATTTGAGGTCACTGTGTTCCTCACAATCACAGGATAGTGCTGGGAACATTCTTATTTGGAGTGGAAATGGCTCTGCTTGAACCTCTCACCTTTACCTCTGAATGCCTGTTCTTCCCTCCAGGGCCACACAGAACAAATCCGTTCCTACTCTAAAAAGACAGCCCCACTAGTACTGCAGACAGCTTCATGGAGCCCCGGTGTTGTCTGTTGTAGGTTTTCACGTAGCATGGCTTTAAGAGTTGTCACCGTTTTAGTTCTTTTCCTCTTGGTGCATGCTAGTTTCCCAAAATGTCCACAACTTACTTTAGTTCTTAAGGATGTCCGTTGGATACACCTCTCAGAGTAAGTGGGGCTTGGGTCAAACCTTAAGGATTAAAGAGTGAGTCAGCTATGGAAAAAGGGAGCAGAAGGGAGAGGTCATTTCAGCCTGGGGGAGAGGTTTGGGCAGAGGCCAAGAGAGAGAGCTGTGATTACTGGCAGATTGGGGCACAGCCGGTGATGTTTTCAGGAAGCACTTGGGTCCTGTGGTAAAGAGGTCTGCATAGAGCTCTCCAATTTATTCTCACTCCCTGAAACCTGCCACACACCATTAGCCTGCGGCTCTGCTCATTTTTCGACAGACAGTGAGTGAGTGGTATAAGAAGCATGATCCTGTGCTAACCTAGGGCAGTGGGCAGTGGCAGCAGTGGGGGTGACACTGCTTCCACATACTCAGAGGAGAGACGGTTCTGGTTCTCACCGTCCTGGGTCCCAGGCACACGCTGGTGGGAGTCAGTGGTCACCCAGGTGAGGGAGGAAGCACTGTCAGCAGGCCCACATGAGAAGAGAAGGCCACAGAGCTTTGGGCCCAGAGGTGACTGAGGTAGCCTTTGCCTTTTTGGCAGGTGGGTCCATGTTTCATGTGCTGTGGCAATTCTGGAAGCAAGGTTTGTCAACATTGCAGAAAGAAGTCCGGTGGATGTGAGCAAAATCCCCCTGCCCCGCTTCAAACTGGTAAGGGTTTGTAGACTACAGAATTTCCCAACTTACAAGTACCTGGGTAGAAGAGAACAGGGACCCCCCCCTCTGTCCCTTGGTTTTGGTTAGAGTTTGTGATTCTCACTCTGTGGTTAGATTCCTTAGTGGAGGCCAGGTGTGGTGGCTCACGCCTGTAGTCCTAGCCCTTTGTGGGGCTGAGGTGAGTGGATCACTTGAGGTCAGGAGTTCAAGACCAGCCTGGGCAACATGGTGAAACCCCAACTCTACTAAAAATATAAAATTAGCCAAGAGTGGTGGTGTGCACCTATAATCCCAGCTCCTTGGGAATCTGAGGCAGGAGAATCACTTGAACCTGGGAGGCGGAGGTTGCAGTGAGCTGAGATTGTGCCATTGCACTCCAGCCTGGGCAACAGAGCAAGACTCTGTCTCCAAAAAAAAAAAAAAAAAAATTCTTGGTGGATAAAGTTGTAACCAGACCTGGATTAGAGCAGGCTGGTGTGTCCTTGTATTTTGGGAGGGACTCTTGCTTGCTTGACTTTGCATTTGGGAGGGGAACAATAGAGGAAGCTGTAGTGTCAGTTCCTGCAATCACTGGTTTTCTTCCCCTGTGCTGCAGAAATGTATCTTCTGTAAGAAGCGGAGGAAAAGAACTGCTGGCTGCTGTGTGCAGTGTTCTCATGGCCGCTGCCCAACTGCCTTCCATGTGAGCTGTGCCCAGGCTGCCGGTGTGATGATGCAGCCTGACGACTGGCCTTTTGTGGTCTTCATTACCTGCTTTCGGCACAAGATTCCTAATTTGGAGGTGAGAGAGGGTGCCATTCTAGAATCCTCTTGACATTTTTCATGATCATTTTCTCTGCATGTTTTCCATTTATTGTGTCAGGAACAATTTCCTCAAGCATTCTGCATTATGAAGAGTGCTAATGAGTTAAGAGATTGAGAGATGGCCCCTGTCCATCTCCACTCCCTGCCTTGTACTCCATAATCCAGTAACACCAAACTGCTTGTAGTTGATTCCTTTTGATTATCTCTTTACTTGTCTGCCTCTCCATCAGGATAAACTCCTTGAGGGTCCATATCTTATTACTGTAGGCATCCTTATTACTTAACCTAGTGTCCGGGACATGCAGAACCTCTGAAAATGTTGAGAACAAATGGGGAGGGCTCCCAAGAGTTAACCATGAATTGCCAGACAGTAGAGATTTCTGCGGTTCTCTGAATGGTAAAGATTAGAGAAAAAGTGACATGTAATGTTAGCTAGAGGAGCTACGAAGAGGATTGGGTAGAAGGTGGCGTTTGAAGTGGGTCTTAAACAGTAAGAAGGAATTGTGTGCAGAGACTGTTGTGTGCAGAGCTTCAGAAACAGAACGAGCAGGTCGTGGAAGAAGGACCATGAAAGACTGGTTATGGGAGTATGACAGTGTGTGGGAGTGTGATGCCTGAGAGGTGGACAACGGCAGAGGATGAAGGCCCTGCACTGCCACTCTCAGGACTCTGACCTCTCTTCACTGGATGAGGAGAACTTGTTGAATATTTTGATTCTGAACTATAGTTTTTGATAATCACTTAGGTGTTTGTTTGAAGAGAGGATTCAGAGTAAGAATTTGAGGCCAGAAAACCAGTTAGCCTAGGAGAGAGTGAGGTCTGAAATGGGAACACATAGGCAGGGCTTTGGGGTACATTTAACTTTGAGATCCCCCAACAGGTAGAATTGATAGGATTTGATGACCCTCGTGGGTTGAGAAGGGGAGAGGAGGAGGAAAGGGGGAGTGAATCCTGAAGATGACTCAGGTTAATCCCTTGAGAGATGGGAAGGATGCTAATATGATGTTAGTAACTGCAATCAGGAACTGAGTTGAAGCAGTGTTGCTCTGCAAGGGAGAGAGAGAGGGATGAGAAAGAGGAAAGTAAATGCTAAGGTCGCTGAGCATTCTGGAGAGTAACTGTGAGGGTAAAGATTTGGCTATTAGCATTTAATAGCATAGTTAAATCTAGTTCCCATTGGAAACTGGGCTCTGGAGATTCCCAGTGGGAGGAGCAGGTAGCAGAGCATGAACCAGTGAAAGCAGCTGAGAAAGTGAAGCAAGCCAGTGGGAGGAAGGAGGGTCACATTCGACAGAGAAGGCAGGGCTGGTGTGGTGGTCACTAAGTACCACAAACTGGAGTGTCCCTGTGGGGTAGTCAGGTCAGATGCCAGACCGTAGTCGGGGAAGGCTCTGCCATGAGTGAGTTACAATCTAATAGAAGAGACGATCATACAGGTTTGACAACAATGTGGTAAATACATAATCAAAGGAAGAACGTGATAGACGGCCAGCCCAGAAGGATGAACTTTTCACTCTGCCATTTGGGATTGCAGAAAAGTCCTGGTTGGCTGACTGCATTCTTTTTCATAAAGATGTTGAACATGACAGGTGGTCAGGGGTATGGTTAGGACCTTAGGAAGATGGGAACATATTCTAGTGAGAATGAGACTCCGGAGTGTCTCAAGGGCCCTGCCATAGCCATCTCTGGTGCCCTCACCATGCCCTTCTCATTGTGAACTTGCCCTCGACGCAGGTAAAAACTTGAGGTAGTACGAGTCACAGATATGATAGGGAAATAGGAGTTTTTTCATACATAGAATAATTATTTTGTGATAATCATTAGTACTCCACATGCTTAAGCTGGCAGCTGTAGACTGCTGGTGCTATGAGGAAACTGGGGGGACTGATGAGTTAGTATTTCTTTCACTGATTTATTCTTCAAATATTTATTGAGCATTTACTATATGCCAGGCACAGTTTTAGGTGCCAGGACTATACCACTGAACAAGACAAAAAAGTCCTTGCCCTTCTGGTGCATACAGTATAGTTGAAGGATACATAGAAGCAAGTAAATACACAGTATAGCAGATGGTGAGAAGTGCAGGGATAAAAATTAAGTCAGATAAGGGGAATGGAAGATTAAGTAGTCAGGAATGTCATCAATAAGTTGATACTGGGATGGGAGTCAGTGTGCAAGTAACTGGGGAATGGCATCTCAGGTAGAAGAACCAGCAGTGCCAAAGCCCTGGGTGGCAGCACATGTGGCATACTCATTCGGGGAACAGCAAGGGGGGCCAGCATGGCTGGGGCAGAGTGCCTGGGCAGGCTAGCAGGCACACTTGGAAATGAGGCTGTCACATGCTTTGTGATCTTGTTTGCATCAAGGGCAAGTTCAGGATGAGAAGGGCATGGTGAGGGCACCAGAGATGGCAATAGCAGGGCTCTTGGAATGGGGGGCAGTTCGTCGTGTGTAGCTGGAGACATCTGGGCAACTTAAGTCTTTGTGCCCTAGCCCTGAGGGTAATGCCGATGCTAAGATGTGGTGCAGCTTTGCCTGGGGGCCCAGGCCTCAGGGCACCTGTTGAGTCTTTCCTTCCATACTTTGATGTCAGTTCTTGGCAAGATCAGAGAAGTCCTTGTTGTTGTTCAGAGGGTTCTGGGTAAGACAATGTGGTATAAAGGCCAGTTGTGGACTAGCTAAATTTATGGAGGAGCTAAATTTATGGAGGAAAATGTGGTACTGGTCTCTTCCAGTGTCCTGGCTGGGATGGCGGGTATCTGGAAAGGCTTGTTTTAGTTCCCATCTCTTCTCTCCTTTTTACTTTTACTTTCCCATGTTTATCTTTCCCTGATAAGGAGGAACTAATTGATCTTGGTCTCCATATGCCAGGCCTGCCAACTCCACATGTGAGTAACCGAAGCCTCTGTTTTTTTCCAGCGTGCCAAGGGGGCCTTGCAAAGCATCACTGCAGGCCAGAAAGTCATTAGCAAGCATAAGAATGGGCGCTTCTACCAGTGTGAAGTGGTCAGGCTCACCACCGAGACCTTCTATGAAGTCAACTTTGATGATGGCTCCTTCAGCGACAATCTTTATCCTGAGGACATAGTGGTAATAACTGCACGGAGCTTCTCAGGCAGTTTGGAATGGGGGATGTTTCTAAGGTCTGGCTGGCAGACTGTGTGTGTGCCTGCTTCTTCTAGCCAGGCCCATGGTCCCATCACCTGGTCCTCAAACAGAACAAAGCATCTGTACCAGTCTTTCCTTGCAAAGAAAACTGCATGCTGCCAGGGTACCCTATATTCCCTAGAAGTACCTAGGAATCAGTATTTCTGCAATTCCTTGAAACCTGCAACTGTTGGCTGTCATAAATTGTCCTTGAGGGCATTCTAGTGCAATAGGAGAGCCCAGGCTTTGGAATCAAATGTGCCAATACCAGCTTCATTGCTTAGTAGCTGTGTGATTTTAGGAGAATTATCCACCTCTCTTTTCTACCAGGCCCTCTTAGTAGAGGTATAGAATCTGCTTTTGTTTCTTCACAGTGGGCTTTAGGGCTAAGTAGAAACTGCCTGGAGACACCACTGGCCTGCTTATGTTATTAACACCTGAGACACGGTGGCCCCACATGGACCTAGTTCTAGGTCTGGCTTGGTATTGAGGACTTAGTTCAGGTTTCCCCTACCCCCACCTTGCCTTTTCAGTTGGTAGACTAACCAAAGTAGAGAGGAATGAAACAATTTTTTCCTTTAACAAATCAGGTATTGTCCCATATTTATACCACATTAGCCACTCAGTTGCTAAAAGCACATTCATAGTTATAAGGTAGACTTATAGAAAAGGGGACATTAGTAGTACTCATAGCAGTAGTATAGCTATCATTTATTTACATTTTATTTATTTTTTATTTTTTTGTTTTTTTTGAGATGGAGTCTCGTTCTGTCGCCCAGGCTGGAGTGCAGTGGCGCGATCTCAGCTCACTGCAAGCTCCGCCTCCCGGGTTCACGCCATTCTCCTGCCTCAGCCTCCCGAGTAGCTGGGACTACAGGCACCCGCCACCACGCCTGGCTAACTTTTGTATTTTAGTAGAGACGGGGTTTCACCGTGTTAGCCAGGATGGTCTCGATCTCCTGACCTCGTGATCCGCCCGTCTCGGCCTCCCAAAGTGCTGGGATTACAGGTGTGAGCCACCGCACCTGGCCTATTTACATTTTATTTTTGAGACAGGGTTTCACTCTGACGCCCAGGCTGGAGTACAGTAGCACAATCTCAGCTCACTACAGCCTCAACTTGCTGGATTCAGGTGATCCTCCCACCTCAGCCTCCCTGGTAGCTGGGACTACAGGCACGCACCACCACACCCTGCTAATTTTTAAATTTTTTGTAGAGATGGGCTTTTGCTGTGTTCCCCAGGCTGGTCTCGAACTCCTGGGCTCAAGTGATCTGCCCACCTTGGCCTCTCAAAGTGTTGGGATTACAGGCATGAGCCTCTGTGCCCGGCCTTATTTTATTTTATTTTTTTTTGAGAGACCAGGTCTGTCACTTAGGCTGGAGTGCAGTGGCTGTATCATAGCTCACTGCAATCTCAAACTCCTGAACTCAAGTGATACTCCTGCTTCAGCTTCCCAGGTAGCTGGGACTACAGGCACATGCAACCATGCCTGGCTAATTTTTAAATTTTTTGTAGTGACAAGGGTCTTGCTTTGTTGCTCAGGCTGGTCTCGAACACCCAGCTTGAAGCAATCCTCACATCTTGGGCCCCCAAACCACTGGGATTACAAGAGTTTGAACCACCGCACCTGGCCCTTGCTGTAATTTATTAAGCTGGTACAGTATGCCAGGGACTGTGCTAAGTGGTTATTTCAAGTATCTCTTTATCTTCTCATACCCACTCTGAGAAGTATGTGGTATTATCTCTAACTTACAGTGGTTTCAGGACTCCATTTTCTACAAGTTAGAGACCCCAAAGAGCCTGTGTTTCTCTGGGTTATATCTAAAAGTATTTATTCTTATTAGAAGTTAAAGCAGATTGATTTAAAATAATCAATTTTTTTAGATTAAAAATAACTTTTCTAAAACAAAAGCAAAAGATTGCCATTTTCCTGCAAGTTTGCAAATCTCTTTAATGTCACTTTTTTTTTTTGAGATGGAGTCTCACTCTGTCGCCTAGGCTGGAGTACAGTGGTACGATCTTGGCTCACTGCAAGCTCCACCTCCTGGGTTCACGGCATTCTCCTGCCTCAGCCTCCTGAGTAGCTGGGACTACAGGCACCCGCCACCGTGCCTGGCTAATTTTTTGTATTTTTAGTAGTGATGGGGTTTCACCGTGTTAGCCAGGATGGTCTCGATCTCCTGATCTCATGATCCTCCTGCCTTAGCCTCCCAAAGTTCTGGGATTACAGGCGTGAGCCACTGTGCCTGACCTTAATGTCACTTCTTGATTCAATCTATTGTGATATACTGTTTAGGTTAAAGTATAGGAAGAAAATTCAGCCTTGCACAGATATGTAATTGGAAAAAGGAGAAGTTTTTTTTGTTTTTGTGTTTTTAAGATAGGGTTTCACTCCCGTCACCCACGTTGGAGTGCAATGCAGCAATCTCAACTCACTGCAGCCTCCGCATACCCGACTCAAGTGATCCTGCTGCCTCAGCCTCCCAAGTAGCTGGGACTATAGGCGCCTGTCACTGGCGCCCAGCTAATTTTTAAATTTTTTGTAGAGATAGGGTTTTGCCTTGTTGCCCAGGCTGGTCTCAAAACTCCGGGGCTCAAGCAGTCTGCCTACCTCGGACTCCCAAAGTGCTGGGATTACATCTGTGAGCCACCACACCCAGTCAGGGGAGGTAGGGTAATTGTGATTATTATTCGCTGACATCCACCAAAACTCAATGGAAGTAACAACTTTTTTGTTTGTTTGTTTTTTAAGAGATGATGTCTTGCTTTGTTGACCAAGCACTTCCTGAGTAGGTGGGACTACAGGCATGCCTGGCTATTTGTAGAAATTGGGTCTTGCCATCTTGCCCAGGGTAGTCTCAAACTCCTGGGCTCAAGCGATTCTCTTGCCTCAACCTCCCAAAGTGCTGGGATTACAGGTGTGAGCCACTGCTCCTGGTAGGTTCTTAAGTTAGTTGCAGTGTGGAATCTGAAAGGTCAGTGAACGTTTCATACTGTTAACACTAAAACCCATTGGTCTCTTCTGAATGGATCTTTCACCCATGCATCCTTTTATAACATCACACATTGGTCATTTAGAAAATATTGGTGCACTGGCCTATGGATAGCCTCTAAATGTTGTGAAATATTATTATAATTTTTTTTTTTTTTTTTTCAGACAGAGTCTCACTCTGTCGCCAGGCTGGAGTGCAGTGGTGCAATCTTGGCTCACTGCAACCTCCACCTCCTGGGTTCAAGCGATTCTTCTGCCTCAGCCTCCCAAGCTGGGACTACGGATGTGCGCCACCACGCCCACTAATTTTTGAATTTTTAGTAGAGATGGGGTTTCACCATGTTGTCCAGGCTGGACTCAATCTCTTGACCTCGTGATCTGCCTGCCTCGGCCTCCCAAAGTGCTGGGATTACAGGCGTGAGCCACCGCACCCGGCCATAAATATTTTAAAAATTACATTTGTTAGTATCACTAATAATAATATAAAAACTTGGAATTTTGGGAAGCTTCAAGCTCACAGTTGTGAATGCCGCTTCTCTGAAATGCTAATATTTGCTTGAAAGCCTGAATTTTATTATTGGCAACAGATACCGACTCTTGTTTTCCTTGGCATGACAGGCGTTCACTTAATTCATTTTCAAGATGTCTGCCACATATCTAAGTCTGAAAAGCCATAGTTTGTCAGTCACTTTTTTTCTTTTTTAAAATTTTATTTCATAGAGTGTTTTAAAGACAGGGTACTGCTCTGTTGCGCAGCATCACTGCTGGAGTGCAGTGGCATAATCATGGCTCACTGCAGCCTTATCCTCCTGGGCTCAAGCAATCCTCAGCCTTCTGAGTAGCTGGGACTATAGGTGCGTGCCACCATACCTGGCTAATTTTTTATGTTTTGTAGAGATGGGATCTCCCCTGTGTTGTCCAGGCTGGTCTTGAACTCCTGGGCTGATGCGAACCTCCTACCTCTGCCTCCCAAAGTGAGGGATTACAGGCATGAGCCACCGTGCCCGGCCCAGTAATTTTTTTCAGATAAAACTGGTATTCCATGAACAAAGCAGCTAGTGTAATTCACAACTCAAACAACACAGATATATTTCTTTGAGACAACCGAAAGTGTTTTATGAGGACTTAACACATGTACTCAATGATTAAGATTTAACAAAATTAATAATTTTTACTGCTTCATCAAGGGATATTGTTACATGCAATCGAGTTTTTGCTCTTTTCTCCTAAATTATGAGTGTACAGTGGTGAAAAATGCAGTAACAACTAGTAGAGCTTGGGGTCAGTGCCTTGATGTGCGCTCAGGTGCCAGCAGTTGTACCTATCCTAGGTAAATGACAACAGTGACAAAAGCTAATAGTTTAATATTATAAAAATAGTCATGTCTCACTTGCTCCCTGACAGTGTCTCAGGAACCCCTCAGAGGTTCACAGACCACATTTTCAGAAGTGCTGTTATAGGAGGTGGAACTGAATTGCAGAGAATTTAAGCAATTTATCAAATATCAAACATTTGAGTAGTTAAATCTTAGAACACCTCAGATATTGGGTGTAGGAGGCTATAGTTTATGCCTAAGTGTTAGATTGATACAGAATGTATTTACTGATTACCTATTCAATAAATGAATTGTCAATAAGTAGGGAACTGTTTCCACTCAATAAATGAACGGTAGCGTGATTGTAAGAGCAGTTGTGAGCATCCACATCCTTTTAGACTCACTGCCCTGCCCCTCTCTGATTTTTATTTTTTAAGCCATGTCCCTAAGGACCTTCTCTCAGGTATACCCATCAGACCTTTCATTCAGCCAATATGCTTGTGTGTTAACCTCGCCCCATATACCAAGCCCTATGCTAGGAATACGATGAGGACTTGGGGTACTTACCTGCTTCTGGAAGGAATAAAAGTTCTGAAGTACTTTGTCAGGTCCCATGGTAGGTGATCCTTTCTCATCTTTCTTGTTAAGAACATATTTCTTGGTTGGGCACAGTGGCTCATGCCTGTAATCCCACCACTTTGGCAAGCTGAGGCAGGCAGATCACCTGAGGTCAGGAGTTCGATACCAGGCTGGCCAACATGGTGAAGCCCCGTCTCTACTAAAAATACAAAAATTAGCCGGGCATGGTGGCATGTGCCTGTTGTCCCAGCTACTCGGGAGGCTGAGGCAGGAGGATTGCTAGAACCCAGGAGGCGGAGGTTGCAATGAGCCAAGATCAGGCCCACTGCACTCCAGCCTGGGTGCGACAGAGCCGAGACTTGAACTGTCTCGCTCTGTCGCCCAGGCTGGGAGTCAGTGGCGCAATCTCGGCCTCACTGCCAAGCTCCACCTCCTGGGCTTCAATGCCATTCTCTCTGCCTCAGCGCCTCGAGATAAGCTGGGACTGCAGTTCCTGCACCAATGCCCTACTAATTTTTTGTGTTTTTAGTATAGGACAGGGTTTCACCATGTTAGGCCAGGATGGTACTATATCTCCTGAACTCGTATCTGCCTGCCTCAGTTTTTCTATAGGTCGGTTTGTTATTAAGGCATGAGCCACCATGCCTGGCCAAGAAGAGAACACTTCTATAGTTGAGTATGGTTCTAGTTGATTTCTTCCATGGCAGACCCTGGCAGACACCCTCTAGGGAACCAGTTGAAGGAATTAAGAAGGACTCTGATTCTGGCACTTAACTACCTGTGTTTACTAGTTTATTATAGGCTTGGATTTTTTTTTTTTTTTTTTTTTTTTTTGGTCACCTAGAAGCAGGAGAGGGCAGAGATAGGGGCAGACTTTGACTTAGCAAGGTCTTTAACTGTTACATTTTTCAGCCCAGAGAGCTGCCTTGCTCTCTAAAACAGTTACTTTGTCCTGGTTACTCTTACCTGAGTAGAGGACAGTTACCTTTGTGTGCAGGTGGACCTTCCTTTCACCCTCTTTCCTTCCTGTTTCCTCAGAGCCAGGACTGTCTCCAGTTGGGTCCTCCTGCTGAAGGGGAAGTGGTCCAAGTGAGATGGACAGATGGCCAAGTCTATGGAGCCAAGTTTGTGGCCTCCCACCCTATCCAAATGTACCAGGTATCCATAGGTTCTACCTTTCTAGGGAGTAGGGGGTGCTTGATTAATTCTGTGCTTCCTGTTGGGCCAGAGGCAAGTCTTTGCTCTTAGGAGAGCTAATAGGTTGGTAACCCTTTCAGAGCTAGGGGTCTGTCCTGTGTGCAGTCTGCCAAATGTGAAGTAAGGTAGTCCTTATTTTAGTGTGCTAACTCCTTCCTTTGACTGTAGGAGACTGCCACTGTGCATGGGAACCAGGGAAAGAGTCAGGGATATCCTAGCCAAAAGGCCTTTGTTTCCTTGGTAGGTGGAGTTTGAGGATGGCTCACAGCTTGTGGTTAAGAGAGATGATGTATACACACTGGATGAAGAGCTTCCCAAGAGAGTCAAATCTAGATTGGTGAGTATTTTCTGTGTGTCCCCAGTTCCTGTCTTGGAGGGAGGGAACAAGGCAAGGATGCATCCCTTTGTATTTTTCTTAGGGTAGCTGACATTTGGCTTGCTTATTCTTCTATAGTCAGTAGCCTCAGACATGCGCTTCAATGAGATTTTCACAGAGAAAGAGGTTAAGCAAGAAAAGAAACGGCAACGAGTTATCAACTCAAGATACCGGGAAGATTATATTGAGCCTGCACTATACCGGGCCATCATGGAGTAGGTGCTTCCAGGGTCCAAGGAATTCCCAGCCATCCAGGCAAGAGCACTCTGGGTTCCACAGCACAGCAGACATGGAACTCTGAAGTCTCTGAAAGTGAAGTTGTAAAAAGAAAAGGAATGAAATAACCGACCCATCATCCTCCCACCCACCCTCATTGCATTCCGCTATAGTGAAAGGACGAGTCGTTTCTGGGCACGTGGCAGCAGTCGCTGATCTCCCAGCTACGGGGCTGAGCACTGGAATGCTGTGGCTGCACTGGCCCCAGTCCATAGAGGGGTCAACTGTGCTGGCTGGACTGGCTGCCCTGTTCCTGGCCTAGGACTTAGCTTCATAACTATCACCTGCACCTACTAGGCTGAGGTGCTGGTACTTGCCCCAACCCCTACTTTTGTATTTATATGTGTGTATGTGTGTGTGTATGTGTGTGTGCGTGCGCGTGTGTGTGTGTGTATGTATGTTTGGTCTGGACCAGCTTCTGCCAGCCCCTGGCCTTTACTTTCTTCCTTGCCTATGCAGGGCAAACAAAATGTGAAATTCTGCCCTCAGCTGAGCTGAGTAAGGGCTCCTGGGGGTTGGTTGGAGATGGGTGTGGCATCTGTCCAGGCCTGGAACAGCCTCAAGACAGTGCTGGCAGAGCTGCAGTATTGAGATGCTAAGGAGCTGATGCCACCTCTTTGTCTTCCCCTGAAGGAGAACATGGGGATAACATGGGTGTGTGCCCACAACACTCTAGGTGCAGAGCCCCTGTGGCAAAGTATTAGAGGGTGTGGGTGGGGATTATCCTGAAGCGGGGATTTTAATGATGGAAGCAGGCAGAGCCTGGTGGGTGATTCTGTCAACAGAAAATTGCAATCATGCAGGGGCTTGTAGGGTTAGGATGAAAAAACTGGGGCCATTGGAGGCCCACTGTGGGTGGGAGGGAGCTGATTTTGGGGTGGGGGTGGGACTAGAGGGCAATACTGAAGGGGTTAAACAGGTTTTTGCTCCTCGAGAATTTGTTTGCCTGGGCCCAGGGTTGGAGGGCTTCACACCAATACCCTGTGTATACAAGAATCAGATTTATAATACTTCCCCTTTTTTGTTACGTATGAACACTATAAACCAAATTATTTTGAAAACTGGTGCATCACCTTGTCCTTAGCAATAAAATGTGTTGAGCAGAGGATTGGCTGTCTGCCCCAAGGAGCCCAAGTGGTCCACGTCAGGCTGGGGGTGTATCTAGAGTCAGACTCTGGAGCAGGGCTGTGTATTTTAAGACAAATCAGTAAGGCAGTCCCTAGGAAATTCCAGAGAGTGGGTCCTTTGCTTGTCAAGCTCTGTATTAGACCAAGTATGGTGGGTCACAGGAACAGGGACACATCTGGCTCTGAGCACCTCTGTTGTGCTTGCTCTGCCTTAGAGATAGGCAGGATGAGGTAACAGGAAGCACCGGACCAGTGAGTCCTCTCAACAGAGTTATCTCTCACTGCTGCCCTATTTGATACATCTTCGTTGAGCTGGCCTAAGTTCATGCCAGTATCTGTATTATATACACATTGGGAACCAGTGTGAAGAACGGGGTGCGTTTTAGGTGATTGAAAAGCAAGGGACCCAACCTCCAGTGGGATCCTCAGATTGCTATCCGAGCTGTCTAGTTGGTGAGAAGCTTCCCTTGAGGAAGATGCAATCTCCTTTGGCTGGTGGGTCCCTGAAGTCAAACTGGAAAAGGATGGGGAACCATAGAACAGGGAGGGGGGCAATGAAAAGTTGCAGGACTTGGGCGCCCCGGAGCTGCACTGGCTGGCCCTTGAACAGCCAGGCACTTCCTGAGGCATGGCCCTGTCCAGTTGCGGGAGAGGCTTGGGTCAGCTCAGCTACTCTGGATGCTTCCTTGTGTCCCTGGGGGTGAGAGGTGGTTGCTACTTGGTATCTCATTGTGGAGAAAGGTGCAGGAGGTGACCTTTTTTTCTGTCAGCCCCCTCCTGGATCCCAGAGAGGGAAGTTGGCCTTCCCCCCTCCCCCACAGTCCACCTGGGGATTCCCAAGAGATGTAGCAAGGGAGGCTGGGCAGAACCAAGCCTTAGTGGATTGGTGAGAGAGCCCAATCCACTAATCCATCCGTCTTTGGAAGAGAGGAACACTTCACCAGCCTTTTTACACAGGTTCCCTACCTTTCTCGATGACCCCACTTCCTCCAGCGGTGGGCGCTGGGTTTAATCCCAGCAGTTTTTACTCAACAGCTGACCAGTTTTCCAGAAACCACTTTTTATTTTGGTCAACGTAATAACTCTTAGGAAACCGCAACTCAGGTGATCCAAATCACACAGACCGGCCTATTCTCTCCCCTACTGGCTGCCTATGCAGTCGGGTCGACCTCGAGAACTGGCCCCAGCCAAAAGCGGCACCTCCTGGTCTGCCAGTCCCTTCCTGCCTTAGGCAGCTCCTCCCAGAAGCCTTTTTGTAGGGCCAACTGCCTTCCCTCAGTAAGGCAGGGACTTTGGATCCAAGGTTGCAGTTTAAAGACCACCCCAGCTTTGTTGAGGAATAAAGTTTTAAATACTGCTCCAGGCGGATAACACCAGGGCTCAG
The DNA here is from genome assembly GCF_001698545.2 of Rhinopithecus bieti. NCBI lineage: Eukaryota > Metazoa > Chordata > Mammalia > Primates > Cercopithecidae > Rhinopithecus > Rhinopithecus bieti. The sequence continues at coordinate 3,339,357 of NW_016807423.1, read as the reverse complement.
CCGCAGGAATGAAAAAGTGGGGTGGGAGGCCCTGTGCCATGTCCAGACTGAAAATGTTCTACGAGTCTCTTAACGCTCCATCTCCGTGGATGGAGATGGAGCTTACCCACTAGGTTACGGAGGTCTGAAGCTTTCGGCCTCAGTGAGCGGACTGGGTGCGCTCACGACCTGGAGGGCGAGATGAGATGTTCCTCGGTGTGAAGTGGCCGTGACTATCCCAGCACTTTGCGTTCCACGCGCGGGCGACGAAACACGCTCTCGAGGGGAGAGAGCCGTGCGTCCTCTGGGCCGTGAAGCCGGGGGAAGAGGGTTCCTCTAGACGGCTCGACGTGCCCGGGAGAGACACCCGCGCTGAACCTGCAGGCTGGGGCGCTTCACCAGCGCGAACCTCTGACCCTGCACTTGCCGCAGCTTTGGTCCCGTGGTAGGCGGGGTGGGCGGGCCGGCAAATCCGCGGCTCCTGCGTCTATTGGCCTGCTCGGGGCAGCGCAGCTCCGCATTGGCCAGGCCCTCGCTCCGCCCGGCTTCCGCGCGCCCATTGGTCGCAGGCTCCCGACCGGGTCGCGGCCGCGCGCTCCGCCCGCCGCTGCGTCCCCACTATGGCGGCGCCCATGCAGCCCACCGCGTCGTGGGCGCCCGCCGGGGTTCCCCGCGGCTGTCGCCGCCGCCTCCGCCGCCGCCTCCGCCTTCCTGCCCCGCGTCGGGCCGGGCGCCACCTTTCCCCTGCCTCCCTCTCTGCTGTGGTAAGGGCCTGCCCAGTGCGCTTCGGGGCGCGATGGCTGACCGCGAATAACGGTCGCCGCGCCGCCCCGCCCCTCCCCCGCCGGCCGCGGTTCCCGGGCTGGGCGGGGCGCGGAGCCCGCGCGCTAGTGCCCGGGAAGGAGGGGTCGGGGCACGGCCCAGTCGTCCTTCGGGCTGGGGGCCCGGTATCTGGATGACCTCGCCTGGGTGGGGGCCGCCGAGCCTGGGGGAAAGGCCGCCCGGACGCAGGCCAGGAGGTCTGAGGTCATCTCTGTGTGAGACCCCACAGCGCTGCGCACCTTGGCGCAGAGCACCGACACCATCATTCGGGCCCTGCTGTGGGAAGAGGAAAGAAAAGTCCAGGGAGCGCCTGAGCGGGAATCGGCAGCGTATGGGTAGTGGTTGTCATTGCTTACTGCTCTAGCGGGGGCCAGAACCGGGGTCAGTTTGATCAGCAAAGTACGCCTCTCTTGCTTCCTTTCCTTCTGGCACTTTCCCCTGTTGTCTCCTCGGTGCTTTTGCTTGCAAGAGAATATATCTTAGTGAGAAGGGCAGATTTGGTTAGAAGAGTGTCCCATGAACATTTTGGATTCCTTTTTACAACAATGTCCATTTTTATGATTCCTCAGTAAGTCTCATTTTGTTTATGTTTCCTTCACGTATGAGGAAGGAGTGAAACCTGATAACTGAATGTAATTAATTGAATGGGGGACCAGTGAAGGCAGCTATTACCTCAGAAAGTAAAATACTCAAACTTTTCAGTGGATGTACTGTGAATTACAGATAGCTGGACATGAAGGTAGGAAAAAACTCTTACTAGGTTACTAAAAGTAAGATAGTCCCCATGACAAATTAGGTTGTTTCTAAGTCAGAATTATCTTGTAGAGATGATCACGGAAATGTTTGGTGTACTTTCAAGTCAACAGAGGATTAAAAGGAAGCTGGCACAGAAATTTATTACCAAATGATATTTTCAAATAATCTCTTGCCGGGCGCGGTGGCTCAAGCCTGTAATCCCAGCACTTTGGGAGGCCGAGACGGGCGGATCACGAGGTCAGGAGATCGAGACCATCCTGGCTAATACGGTGAAACCCTGTCTCTACTTAAAAATACAAAAAACTAGCCGGGCGACGAGGCGGGCGCCTGTAGTCCCAGCTACTCGGGAGGCTGAGGCAGGAGAATGGCATAAACCCGGGAGGCGGAGCTTGTAGTGAGCTGAGATCCGGCCACTGCACTCCAGCCTGGGTGGCAGAGCAAGACTCCGTCTCAAAAAAAAAAAAAAAACAAAACAAATAATCTCTTAAGGCAATAACAGCTCCTCCTATGATTAGAAAGTCTTAACTCAAGAATATTTTGAGATACTAAGTGGTGAATCTCTTCATTTCACGTGTCTGTCTAACCATGGCTTAATAAAAATAAAATATTAATGATGAAACAAGGCATTCATGTTCTTAGAGACTAACAGACTTTGTATCAATCAATGGAACGCCTCTTGAGTATATGTTTTATGCAAGGCATTGACCGAGGGGAAACTCAAAACCATTTAAGATAAGAAACTTGTTCTAATGGGCCTATAATATAGTTAAGGGAATAAAGCACACACATGACAGTGATAACTATGATGTGGTCTCTAGAATTCCAAGATGGTAGGTACTATGAGAAACCGGGAAAAGGAGAAATCAGTGTGTTTGAGGAAGGTTTCACAGGGAAGCTGAGGCTTGAATTGGGTCATGAAGAGTGGGTAGGCCCGGCTGGATGAAGAGGAAGAAGTGAGCAGATGAAAAAGTGAGGATGGCAAAGGTGCAGGGGAACCTGAGATGCTCATGGGTGGTTCCAGGGAGTTTCTTAGCAGAAAAAGCAGGATATGAGGTTGCACAAAAGGTGGGCTGATGGCATTAATCCAAGAGGTACTTTTGTCCTGTATGGACAAGTAATAGAATTTATTCCCAAGTAATAGAATTTATTTCCAAGGAAGCTGGAGGTAACTATCAGGAATACGGTAACACTTTACTTACCATTGTCACTTTTTCTTTTTTTTTGAGACAGGGTCTCCCTCTGTCACTTAGGCTGGAGTGCAGTGAACATGGCTCTCTGCAGCCTTGACTTCGTGGACTCAGGCAGTCTTCCTGCCTCAGTCTCCCAATTTGCTGGGACCACAGGCAGGTGACCTGGTGAATTAAAAAAAAAAAAAATTTTTTTTTGTAGAGACAGGGTCTTGCCATGTTGCCCAGGCTGGTCTTGAACTCCTGGGCTCAAGAAATCCTCCCACCTTGAGTTCAAGACCAGCCTGGCCAACATGATGAAACCCAGTCTCTACTAAAAAAAAATACAAAAAATAGCCAGGGGTGGTGGCAGGCGCCTGTAATCCCAGCTGCTCGGGAGTCTGAGGCAGGAGAATCGCTTGAACCTGGGAGGTTGCAGTAAGCTGAGATCGCGCCACTGCTCTCCAGCCTGGGCAACAAGAGTGAAACTCAGTCAAAAAAAAAAAAAGAAATCCTCCACCTCAGCCTCCCAAAGTGCTGGGAATATAGGCGTGAGCCACCACACTTAGCCCATTGTCGCTTTTCTGATTCACCTCAGCTACTTGGAATAACAGTTCTCTCAACCCAGAAGCTGTACCTTAAATTTATTCTTATTTTTCTTCTTTTTTTCTCCCCTGTGTTTTTGGTTGGGTGCCAGCTCTTGTTGACCCTACTTCCACACTGTTTCTGGCATCTGCTTCTGTTTTTGAGTCAGAGCCTCTCTCTGTTGCCCAGGCTGGAGTGCAGTGGCCCCATCTCTGCTCACTCCAACCTCCACCACCCGGGTTAAAGTAATTCTCTTGTCTCAGCCTCCTGAGTAGCTGGGACTACAGGCATGTGCCACCACGCCCGACTAATTTTTGTATTTTTAATAGAGACAGGATTTCACCATGTTGGCCAGGCTGATCTTGAACTCCTGATCTCAAGTGATCTGCTCACCTTGGCCTCCCAAAGTGCTGGGATTATAGGCGTGAGCCACCGTACCCAGTCTGGCATCTGCTTCTTTTCACTCCTACTGTCATCACACTTATTTGGGGCCATTGGACCATTCCTGTGAATTACCACAGAAACCCCCTAACATTTTTTTCCTTCCTCCCCTCTATTATCTGTACTGCCATCACTTCCAAGTTTGTCACTTCTCCAGCCAGGACTTTGAATGGCTCCCCATTATCTGTTGGGTTAGGCACAGACCAGCCTGGCATGGGCAATGTGGGCAAACTGATTTCTTGCCATTCTCATATTTTCCAGGTCAGTGGAACTATTTGCTCTTTGTGCTTTGCTGTTTGTGCTCTGTATCTTTGCTCATGTTGGCTTTTTCTATCTTAAGTAGTCTCCTTGACCCTAATTGTTCTTAGGTATGTTTCAGGGCCATTTGATACAGAACTTCCTTTGTGAAGCTTGTCTGTACTTCTCTTCCCATCTAGATGAGATGTCTCTCCTCTTTTTTTTTTTTTTTTTGAGACGGAGTCTTGCTCTGCCACCCAGGCTGGAGTGCAGTGGCCAGATCTCAGCTCACTGCAAGGTCTGCCTCCCGGGTTTACGCCATTCTCCTGCCTCAGCCTCCCGAGTAGCTGGGACTACAGGCGCCCGCCTTGTCGCCCGGCTAGTTTTTTGTATTTTTTAAGTAGAGACAGGGTTTCACAGTATTAGCCAGGATGGTCTCGATCTCCTGACCTCGTGATCCGCCCGTCTCGGCCTCCCAAAGTGCTGGGATTACAGGCTTGAGCCACCGCGCCCGGCCGTCTCTCCTCTTTAAGTTTAAAGTTTAAACCACCATAACATTAGAGTCTTGCCTTTTTGCGATAACTGCCTTAAATGCTGCTTCTACCCACAATATAAGACTGAATCTATTCAAGACATAGACTGTCCTCTTCATCATCCAACTTTGTACATAGTAGGTACTTGGCAAATATATTTTATATTGAAAATAGCTTTGAACCAGGATGGACGCAAAGATAATTCTTTATCCAAACAAAATGTTTGTCATTAAAATCTATAAATAAAGTTGTTTATGTGAGAGAATCCCTTACTGAGAGATCTGTATTGATATAGATAGCTTGGATTAGGTTGCACTAACAAAAACCTCAAGACTTCAGTGGCGTAACAGAACAAAACTTGACTTCTCATTCATGTGACGTGTCCAGCATGAGTGTACAGGAAACTCTTCATAGTCACTTAGGGACTGAGGCTGATAGAAACTTCATCTTTACTGCCATGACCATTTTGATTAAATGAAAAGATAGTGGTCAAGTGGACACTGGCTTTTCAAGTTTCTGTCCCACTATGGCACATGTCACTTTCTTTTTTTTTTTTTTTGAGACGGAGTCTCGCTCTGTCGCCCAGGCTGGAGTGCAGTGGCCGGATCTCAGCTCACTGCAAGCTCCGCCTCCGGGGTTTACGCCATTCTCCTGCCTCAGCCTCCCGAGTTGCTGGGACTACAGGCGCCCGCCACCTCGCCCGGATAGTTTTTTGTATTTTTTTTAGTAGAGACGGGGTTTCACCATGTTAGCCAGGATGGTCTCGATCTCCTGACCTCGTGATCCACCCGTCTCGGCCTCCCAAAGTGCTGGGATTACAGGCTTGAGCCACCGCGCCTGGCCGGCACGTGTCACTTTCATTCACATTTTTGTTAGCCAAAGTAAGTCACAGCCATGCCTAACTTTAAAGAAGGTTAGAGAATTTCAGTGTTAGCATATGTCTGGGAAGCAAAGAGCCAGAAATATCTGGTGCATAGCACTAACGATTGCTACCTCATCTGTGGTATCACAGCCCATTGAAGGTTAGAGGTAGCACATCAGATGGGCTGCTAGAGGCAAACATTGACAGTAGCAAGAAATGATAGCTCTAGCTAGGCATGGGGTAGTGGTAGATTCAGAGTCAAAACTCATACAAGCACTCGTAAGTGCTCACAGGCCAAGGGTGTTGATACAAGGGCAATCTGTTACATCCCAGTTATAACACAGTCATTCCTGAAGAATGTCTTTTACAAAACTTACTGTGTCACAGCATTCTTAGTAACAAATACAGCAGTGGTTCTGAGATAGCAAAAAATAAAAGTTAAATTATATTCAAGGTATTCAATTTATAAGAAATCAGGAAACGTGTAATAATTTTAGGTGCATTTTCACTCAAATGGTGAAAATTAAAAAATAATCTTAGTTGAGGCCAGGTGCGGTGGCTCACGCCTATAATCCCAGCACTTTGGGAGGCCAAGGCAGGCAGAACACGAGGTCAGGAGATCAAGACCATCCTGGGTAACACAGTGAAACCGCGTCTCTACTAAAAATACAAAAAATTAGCCGGGTGTGGTGGTGGGCGCCTGTAGTCCCAGCTGCTCGGGAGGCTGAGGCAGGAGAATGGCGTGAACCTGGGAGGCGGAGCTTGCAGTGAGCCGAGATTGCTCCACTGCACTCCAGCCTGGGCGACAGAGCGAGACTCCGTCTGAAAAAAAAAAAAGAAAAAAAAAATCTTAGTTTAACCTTACTGGTTTAATTGAACCTAGCCAACTTGGTATTTGGGGAGGAGGTGAAAACTTTTGAGACAGTAGAAACAGTACCGGTTGGAGCCCTGGTTCAGGAGACAGAAGATTTGGGTTCAGATCTTGGGTCTTCCACTATTAATAGTTGTCTGACATTAAGCAGGAATCTTATTTTTGAGCCTCAGTTTCCTCATCAGTGAAATGCATTGGGCAGTGGTGAGAAACAAGTCAGTTCATGTAAAATGCTTTGCAGAGTACGTGGTTCAAAGTCAGCACTCATGATCAGAGTGCTTCTAACCAGCTGCAGCAAGATTAGAAGAAACTTGAGAAATCAGGTAAGGAACCCTCAGAGATACAGGTAAAAGGGTTCCCCTGGATTTCCCCACCTTTTTTCTCCCTTGGACAGCATCCCTACTGTATCTTATTTTTACATTTTTATTATTTTATGTGATTGTATACATTTCTGTCTCTCCTACTAGACCAGGTGCTCTCATCATTCCACAAATGTATACTGAACATGAGCTCTGCCAGGCTCTGTGCTAGGTGGTGGCTTGATAGGTATGAAGGACGTGTCCCTAGCCTCAAAGAGCCTGCAGTCTAGTAGGACCAGAAGCAAGTAAAGAATACGTTATAACCAGATGCAGTTAGAATACATTATAACAAGGGCTGTGGTTGAGGGTCTTGTGGGATCTTCTAAAAGCGCACCTGATATCGTGGGGAATATGAGTAGTGGTTTTCTTTTTTTTTTTTTTTTTTGAGACGGAGTCTCGCTCTGTCACCCAGGCTGGAGTGCAGTGGCCGGATCTCAGCTCACTGCAAGCTCCGCCTCCCGGGTTTACGCCTTTCTCCTGCCTCAGCCTCCCGAGTAGCTGGGACTACAGGCGCCAGCCACCTCGCCCGGCTAGCTTTTGTATTTTTTAGTAGAGACGGGGTTTCACCGTGTTAGCCAGGATGATCTCGAACTCCTGACCTTGTGATCCGCCCGTCTCGGCCTCCCAAAGTGCTGGGATTACAGGCTTGAGAGTAGTGGTTTTCTAAGGAAGTTCACATCTGACCTACATCTTGAGAAATCAGTAGTTACTAGCTGGGTGGATATGGGTTTAAAAGGCTTTTCTCACAGGCAACAATGTGTGCCGTGGCCTAGAAGCAATGAATGTGGCTACATTCTAAAGACACTGGTGTGGCAGGAGTACAGAGCCTGTTTGGGGAGTGTGTAGGAAATGAGGCTGCAGAAATCGGTCAAGAATAGATGTGAAGGTCTTTGTGAGTTCTGGAATTAGAGCTTTATCCTGAAGGTGATTAGGTGCCACTGAAAGATTCGAGGATAGAGATTTTATCAGCTTCGCCTTTCAGGAACATCACTGTGTGGAAGAGGCAGAAGAGTGAATAGCTATTTCCCTCACGTGGGGAGTTCTGAGGTTTGCAGCCGTAGTACCATGCCTACTACACAAGAGTCATAAAACATTTATGCAGGATGAGAGGTTAGAATGAGGTGAGACTGAACGGAAGGCTGGTTAGGCTGCTGCAATATGTGAGGGACATGTCTGTGTGCTTCCTAGGGCTAGATGAGCAGCAGACCAGGATTTCAGTAATAGCCTTACCAGTTTCTATTGTGTCACCTTAGATAGGCTTCAGAATCTCATGTCTTCTTGGTTTTCAAATTTGGAAAACGAGCACAAAAGTTCCTACCTTGCAAGGTTGCTCTGAGGATTGGAGGGAATAGATACAAAAAGCCTGGTCTTGTGCTATTAGTAGATATGTACAAACAATAGTTTAACAATAAAAATAACAGTTGTAATATTTCTAATCTTTAGTATATTACCTGGTTCATGGTAGGTGATCACTAGTCTTAAATCTCACCGCCTAAAGATGCCAACATTGGCCGGGCGTGGTGGCTCACGCCTGTAATCCCAGCACTTTGGGAGGCCGAGGCGGGTGGATCACGAGGTCAGGAGATTGAGACCATCTGGCTAACATGGTGAAACCCTGTCTCTACTAAAAATACAAAAAAATTAGCCGGGCGTGGTATCAGGCGCCTGTAGTCCCAGCTACTCAGGAGGGCTGAGGCAGGAGAATGGCGATGAACCCGGAGGCGGAGCTTGCAGTGAGCCGGCAGATCGCGCCCACTGCATCAAGCTCTTGGTGCCGACAGAGCGAGACTCCGCCTCAAAAAAAACAAAAAAAAAAAATGCCAACATTGGGGTTTTAAATTTTTTTTTTTTTTTTTTTTTTTTTTTATTTTTTTTGAGACAAGGCCTCACCCTATCACCCAGGCTGGAGTGCACTGGCATGATATGATCATGACTCACTGCAGCCTCAACCTCCCAGGCTCAGGTGATCCTCCCACCTCAGCCTCTCAAATAGCTGGTACCACAGGCACGCACGCACCACCACACCCAGCTAATTATTTGTATTTTTTGTAGAAATGTGGTTTCACCATATTGCCTACGCTGGTCTCGAGCTCTTGGGCTCAAACAATCTGCCTGGCTCTGCCTACCGAAGTGCTGGGTTTACACGCATGAGCCACCACGCCCCGCCACGTTGTGGTTTTATTTATGCATTTATTTTATTCTTTTTCTCACCATTATACTAACAAGGATAATGCATTTTAAGTGATGATGCTGGGCTGGGAGTGTTAGGCATAAGGGAATTACTCTGAGATCAAAAAGAGACAGTTGATAAGAATACCATATGGGCCGGGTGCAGTAGCTCATACCTGTGATCCCAGCACTTTGGGAGGCTGAGGCGGGCAGATCACCTGAGGTTAGGAGTTCGGGGCCAACATGGCCAATGTGTTGAAACCCCGTCTCTATTAAAAATACAAAAAGTAGGCCGGGCGCCGTGGCTCATGCCTGTAATCCCAGCACTTTGGGAGGCCGAGGCAGGCGGATCATGAGGTCAGGAGATTGAGACCATCCTGGCTAACATGGTGAAACCCCATCTCTACTAAAAATACAAAAAATTAGCTGGGCGTGGTGGCAGGCGCCTGTAGTCCCAGCTACTCGAGAGGCTGAGGAAGGAGAATGGTGTGAACCCGGGAGGCGGAGCTTGCAGTGAGCCGAGATCGCACCACTGCACTCCAGCCTGGGCGACAGAGCGAGACTCCGTCTCAAAAAAAAAAAAAAAAATTCTCACTGGATGAGGTTGCTAAAACATACACACTTCTCCTTGGCCTGTCATTGTTGACTTCTCCCAGAAATTTTGCTCCTCCTCAGTCATCTTCTGATGATTTTTTTAAAGATGATAATGGAAGTTTAGTTCATATTTATTCTCCATTAGATTCTTTATCTGAGCATCCTGGCTTGACATGAGTTCTTCCTCTCTGAACTCCTGTAGGACTTAATTTATGTTACTCTGATGAAATGTCATCTACTGCCTTGGCCTATTATTTGTCTGTATATCATAAATTTCCTCTTCCTTGATGTCAGTTTTTCTTGCAAAGTAACTGAAAGGTGGCATGTTTATGTATTTTTAACACTGAACCCTTTTGTTTGGAATATGTTAAACAAGTCAGGAAATTCTGTTACTGAGGATTTAAAGTATGTAGCGGTGGTTCTCAGACTCTTTAGTCTCAGGATTCCCTTAAAGTTTAAAAATTATTGAGTATTCCCAAATAACTTTCATCTTTGTGAGTATTGTCTGTCGATATTTAATGTTTTAAAAATCACTGAGTACAAAAAAATGATAAAAAATGTTCTTGGCTGGGTGCGGTGGCTCACGCCTATAATCCCATCACTTTGGGAGGCCAAAGTGGGGGGATCGCTTGAGCTCAGGAGTTTGAGACCAGCCTGGGCAACATGGTGAAACCCCATCTCTACCAAAAATACAAAAAAAGTTAGCCAGGCATGGTCGCACACTCCTCTGGTATCTCCTACTTGGGAGGCTGAGGTGGGAAGATTGCCTGAGCCTGGGAGGCAGAAGTTGCAGTGAGCCAAGATCATGCCACTACACTCCAGCCTGGGGGACGAAGTGAGACTCTGTCTAAAAAAAAAAAAAAAAAGTTCAGCCTGGGTGACATAGTGAGACTACATCTCTTCAAAAAATTAAAAAATTAGCCAAGCATGATGGCACATCCCTGTAGTCCCAGCTACTAGGGAGGCTGATAGCAGGATTGCCTGAGCCTAGGAGGTTGAGGCTGCACTGAGCTGTGATCATGGCAGTGCACTTCAGCATGGGTGACAGAGTGAGACCCTGTCTCAAAAATCACAGTAACCCACAAGCACACATACTGTTAACTGGGAGAACAATCGTGGTCACCTCATCATGTTATGTAACCTCTAGAAAACTGCTGGACACTCATGAGAGAACGAGAATGAACAAGGCAAATAATGTCTTAGAATTATTGTGAAAATAGTTCTAAACTCGTGGACCCCCTGAAAGGGTCTTGGGGACCCTTGAGGGTCCTTGGACTACACTTTGAGAACTGCTGGTATATAGATAATGAGTTTTTGTGTGACTTTTGTATTCTTTTGGTAACAACATAAGGATGGAAACATTAAAAACATCTATTTTCAAAATACACTCAACAGTTTTCTTTAAAAAACAGCTAGTTGGCAGCCGCCCCTTTCTGCGCGGTCACGCCGAGCCAGCGCCTGGGCCTGGAACAGGGCCGTAGTCCCCCAGCTTCACCCACCACCTCTCTACCATGGACCCCACAAAGTGAACGAGCTTCGGGCCTTTGTGAAAATGTGTAAGTAGGATCCGAGCTGCAACCGGAGGAAAATTCGGCTTCCTGAGAGAGTGGGTGGAGACATGGGGGTAAAGTACCACCTGCTAGTCAGAAAGCTAAATCAGAGAAAATACCAAGGAAGAAAAACCTGATAGTAAGAAGTGGAGGAGACTTAAAGGCAGATGAACATCCAAGTGAGGAAAGTGATCTAGAAATTGATAAAGAAGGTGTGATTGAACCAGACCATGATTCTCCTCAAGAAATGGGAGATGAAAATGCAGAATAACGGAGGAATGATGGATCAGGCAAATGATAAAAAAGTGGCTTGCTATTGAAGCCCCAAAATGATGGTGACTCCAGGAAAGCCATTGATTATTCACAGATGCCATCAAGCGTGATCCTCGCTTGGCCATTTTGTATGCCAAGAAGGCCAGTGTCTTCATCAAATTACAGAAGCCAAATGCCTGCTATCCAGACTGTGACAGAGCCATTGAGATAATCCTGATTCAGCTCAGCCTTACAAGTGCGAGGAAAGCACACAGACTTCTAGGCCACTGGGAAGAAGCAGCCCATGATCTTGCCCTTGTTGTAAATTGGATTATGATGAAGATGGCTAGTGCAATGCTGAAAGAAGTTCAACCTAGGGCACAGAACAGAAAATTCAGAACATCGGAGAAAGTATGGAGAAAACGTGAAGAGCGAGAGATCAAAGAAAGAATAGAACGAAGTTAAGAAGGCTCGAGAAGAAGCATGAGAAGCCCAGGAGGTAGGAGAAGCCAGAGGACAGTCAGGAGCTCAGGTATGCTCTTTTCCAGGTGGCTTTCCTGGGGAATGCCTGGTAGTTTTCCCAGAAGGAAATGCCTGGAATGGGAGGGGCCATGCCGGAATGGCCTGGAATGCCTGGACTCAATGAAATTCTTAGTGATCCAGAGGTTCTTGCAGCCATGCAGGATCCAGAAGTCATGGTTGGCCTTCCAGGATTGTGGCTCAGAACCAGCAATATGTCAAAATACCAGAGCAACCAAAGGTTAGAATCTCATCAGTATTGTCAGCCAATTGAGGTCAAGCGTAATGCCTTCTGATAAATAAAGCCCTTGCTGAAGGAAAAGCAACCTAGATCACCTTATGGATGTCGCAATAATACAAAACCAGTGTGTAACCTCTGACCTTCTCATCAAGACGAGCTGGGGTGCTTTGAAGGATAATCCCTACCCCTCTCCCCAATTAGCTGAAGCATTTTACAGTCGTTTGCCATTGGGATATTCTTTCAGGTCATGTTTTTCCTACTAGTAATTACAACTTAAACCACTTTTAAATATTCAAAATATTTAAAACAAATTTAAAGGGTCTGTTGATTCTATATTTTCTTTACTAATCATTTGGATTTTTTTTTTTGAATTGGGCAGGGAAGATATGTATGGAAGATTATTGCTTAATTTGAGTGAAATAAAAGTTATTATGTGCGAGGCAAACATAAAAAAAATTTTTAAAAAATAAAAAAATAAAAAACAGCTAGTTTCTAGCCTTTGATAATATTAATGGCAGAAACCACAATTTTGCATCAACCGAAATAGATGTTTATCTTGGAAGGGCAGCTGTGTGTCTATTTGGAGTATCTGCTAGGTGCCATGCTACTTACATTTGCCATCCCAGGAAAGGTCACGAAACTGAGAACAGCAACATTTTGTAGAAGAAAATACGTAACTGTTATTTAAGTTCTAAAACTCTTATAAGCACTTGGCCAGATGATAACTGGAAAACTTCTTCATGGTGCACGTTTCAGAGTTTCTCACTGTCTCATTGTCAAGTTTAGTTATGATCCTATTTAAAATATCCTATTACGGGCTTGCTTTGGCAGCACATATTCTAAAATTGGAACGATAAAGAGAAGATTAGGATGACACACAAATTTATGAAGTGTTCCATAAAAAAACTTTTTAACATCCAATTTTTACGAAACTAACCATATTGATGTCATCTGTACTGCATGAACCGTTCTACATTAGGACGTGAATGAGTGAGTGGCAGTACCACACACTCCACGCTGTGGAATTTTCATACTTCTGAGGAGTCTTCCTGAACCTCATGTGCCACAGACATCTGACTCAGGGACTTAGGAGGCCGGTGTCCATGAAATTAAATGCCAGAGAAGTTTATAAATGGGAGTTGTAGTATTTTTCTTCCAATACCCTGCTGAATCACTTTGAGTGCCCTTCAAGGTGTACATGCCCTCTGAGGGCAAATGAGCTGGGCTGTTATAATGGCCTCTTCTTGCTCTGTGCTTAGCCTTCTCCAGTCTGTTCTCCATATTGCTACACAAGCAGCCTTTCTAAAACAGATTTATGTCGTTTCTCTATGTACGTGGTTCCCCATTGCCAATGGGATAAATTTCAGGCTCCTTAGCATGGCTTATAATCCCTCTCCTGCCCTTCTGCTTCAGCTTCCCAGTCAGTTTAATTCAGGCAGCGCCTCTGAAGCTTTTCCTGAGCCTCCCAGACAGTTATTAATTGCCATAATCTCATAACATCTATTCCTTGTTTATACCATAACTGCATGCATCACTCTGCTCCTTGAGAGCAGGCACCACTCCCTGTGTGCCCACTGCTCTACTCAGGAGTGTAATAATGGCTTTTGCTGGGACTGTTAAGATGGCATAGCTGCTAGCATAGTTCTAGCATAGTTACTTTACAATAGTCCAGCATAGTTTTTCAAAAATATGTCTTTCCTTTCTAAAAAAATATATGAGGAGATAAACAATATGGAACTACTGCATAGGCCTAAAACATGTAAAGTTTCAGAAATAATAGCAAGGAAAGGTAACGTTTATATTTCCTTTTCTTTTCTTTCTTTTTTTTTTTTTTTTTTGAGATGGGGCCTTGCTCTATTGCTTAGGCTGGAGTGCAGGGATGCAATTACAGCTACTGCAGCCTTGACCTCCTGGGCTCAAGTCTTAGCCTCCTGAGTAGCTGGGATTACAGGTGCACACCACCATGCCCTGGTAATTTTTTTTTCTTTTGTATTTTTTTGTAGAGATGGGGTTTTGCCATGTTGCCCAGGCTGGTCTCAAACTCCTGAACTCAAGTAATACACCCACTTTAGCCTCCCAAAGTGTTGAGATTACAGGCGTCAGCCACCGTGCCCGGCCTATATTTTCTGATGATGTGTTTTACACATACAAGAATAGAACAAATAATTATATCATCATTAAATCTTTTTTTTTTTTTTTTTTTTT